>NW_025320862.1:0-72378 GCF_019176455.1 Solea senegalensis | reverse complement strand
TTCAGTTGTGGCCTTAGTCTTCAAAGTGTGGTACAAAGACGTGTGTGGCGGTTCATCACCCACCTGCTCCTCTTTGGTGCGTGCCCTCATCAGACGAGCGCGGTGTTGGACGTGGTAGTCGTTGTGGTACTTCTTGGCACGGGCCACTTGTTGCCTCTGTTCCTTCACTCTGTTTTGTGTCGACTTCTGTTGCTGGATACGCTCCTGGAAGTCCCTCTGAAGATCGACATTTTAGCAAGCTTGTTATGACAAACAAGACTCCAGTGGTTTTCTCTTGTATGAAAATTCCATCACACTTTAAACATCCACTGTAAGACAGTGAATTATGAAACGTGCTGGACTGCAGATGCTCACCAGACGCTTCTTGTGGTCCCGTTCCTTGCTGACAAGATCCACCAGCAGGTCATGTTTCCTATGTGCCTCTTCCAACTGGAAGAGAAGCAGAGATTCATATATTCATCAGATCAATCTTATATTTTACACGGCATAGACCTGCCATTGTATATTTCACTTTTAATGACCGCCCTCCCACCTCGCCGGTGCGTTTGCGGCGCTGGCGGCTCTGATGATTAGATGTAGAGGTGTGGAGTCTGTCCACCTGCTGCATCTGCTGCTCCCACATCCTGCCCAGAACCTGAGGGGCAATGTGGAGGTGGGGCAACTCCTCCAGTAGCACAGGGAGGAGTTCGTTCTCCTTCACCATCACTGGAGAACAAAATGACAAAATAAACACCAGAGGCTCAAGGCTGTAGTGAACAAGTAGTGTGTAACAACATTTACGTTTTTTAAAAAAAAAAAGGTCAGAGAGGCCAGTGGCCCCCAGAAATCTTCAAAAATCAAAAAAAGTCTGGACACAAGAGTATTGTACTGTGTGCACACCAGCCAAAGAGGAAGAGAACTGTCCGTTAAATACACCTTGTATTATAATAGCTGTAGTAAGTAAATGTTTTGCCTGTACTTTCTGCACTGCAGCTACGTGACTTGGTGGTCTCTGTTTTATTTGGTGTAGAGCTGCAACTAACAATTATTTTCACAATGGATTAATCTGTCGATTATTTTCTCGATTGATCGATGAATCGTTTGGTCCATAAATATCAGAAAACCTTTCAAAAATGTTGATCAGTGCGTCAAACCTGGAAATGATGTCCTCAAATGTCTTGTTTTGTCCACAAACCAAAATGATTAACTTTTAATGATTTATTTGTTATCCAAAGCAAAGAAATGAAGAAAATACTCACATTTAAGAAGCTTAAACAATCGGAAATCGATTCATTCAGCTCTAATTTGGTGTTTTACAGATGCAGGTCACCTTGTCGGACATGCCACAAGAAACACTCAGAAGCACAGGTGAGTCTCGTTGCTACTGAGGTTGGGGGGCTGGACAATTTGGAGACGATATAGAGTTGCAATTTTGATAATGCAATATAATCGTTGAATAGTTTTTGAATGCTTGTTCATCTTTCCATGAATCCATTTATTTCAATTACCAGGCAATCAAGTAAATCCTGAGATGTTCCCTCGAACCACAGAGAAGTGAGTCACAGCAAGTAACGTTGAACAGTTCCCGTTCCCCTTATATTCTGAACCACACAGATTAAAATGATGCAGACAGTTGTGAGACTGAGTATGTTGTTAAAATTCATTTGATAACGATGCAGGTTAAACGATGCACCCGACCTCATCTTTTCTGATCCATTGCAGACAAACTGCACAGTACATTGTTGACGAGGAGGCCATCCTGCAGCTGATGAGAAACTGCCCAGCGTGCGACAGAAAGTGCCGCTGCCGCAAATTCAATCGCCGTCCTTATTTCGCCGTCTACCAGAGCTGTTATTACTGCGATTATCAGCGCAAGTGGGTCAACCAGCCTGAAGCTAAAGACACAAAATTTCAGAGGGCACCAAAGAGGAAACGTCGGCCAAAGAACAAGGTGCCTTTAGAGGACGATGCTCAGTCGTCACAGCCCGATAAGTGTGTGAAACCCACGGCCCACTGGTGAACCAGGGAACAGTCTTGGCTCAGTCCTGGATGCCATTAACACACATTTGTAGTTGAAATTTTTGTATTGAAACAAGTTTCACATTTATGTGTTACTTTTTGAGGACAAAAATTATGAAGATTTGCTGCAGTCTGATTGGTAGCATTGCATCACTCACTAGTGGTGAGACATGCCATTATGTTGTTTGTTGTCCCAAAATATAGAGGGAAAATGTTTTGTGTATTTACCCAAAGTTTTGTTGGGTAAATATACATGACTTACTTGATGGAGCTTTCCTGTGGGCCTCCTGCCGCCTGCGTACTGGGGCTGTTTGAGTATGTCGCTGTGGCTTGTGCTGGGTCTTCTTTGTAACTGGGGACAGGCGGGGGGCTTGGGAAATATCCTTTAGTATGGCCTCTCGATACTCTTGCTCCTGCACACACACAACACTCGTGTCTGTTAATCTGTCTCTGTGAAGACATTCATTGATTGAATGACATTCTCCATCTCAACTGTAACAGTAAGAGCCTGCGCTCTGTACCTTAACTAAAACCATGTCCTAATTCTAACCATAACTTAAACAGTCAAAGGCAGATACAGGAAAAATCTTAGGGCACCAGAAACTTTGTTATTTTTATGTCTGTCAAATTCTGTGATCATTTGAATGATGGGACTGGAAGTTGGTCTTGTATATTTGCAGTTATGTTGAAGTTTGAACTTTGATGGTTAAGTTAATAACCTTAGATTATCACTTGTTTTAACAACAAGGCAATTTTGGGATTAACCAGGCATTTACAGGTCATGGGAAATATTAGTGCACACCATTTGTTATGCATGACTTAGCATTTTTGCTGTAAATGCATTAAAACTTTGCATTTTTTTTGAACAAATGTTTGCCTTCATCAAATGAGCGGACTTCTCTTCAAGGGTAAAAGCGAATATCATTCATTTAAACGGGGGAAGGAGTTCACGCTACCAGTAGCATAACAGACTCCACATCTTTGACTTACAGCTTCCTGAGCTTTGAGACGTTCTTTGTCTAAATTTGCTCGTTCTTTGTCTTCATATCTTTTTAACTCCTCCTCACATGCCTTATTCTCCAGATACTGAAAAAAAAAAAAGACAAGGAGACATGAGGAACAGCAAATTAAAATAGCAGACTGAGGATAGAATATGCATTTCTGAAAATATATTTTTTGTACAGAAATTCTAAATATATGAACTGCAACTTTATACAACATTTTAGGCAGGAAAAACCCTTTTTGAATACTTAAAGTGTATTATTATTTACAAGCAGGTGCAGATTGCTTCATAATCTTCCTGTTATACATCAGTGTAGCACTAAAAACTATTTAGCATTCTGCAAATTACAGTCAGTTGTTAGAAAGGAGGAAGCCATTCCTAAATGCTATTTTCACATGCTGTTATACAGGAACTTCAATGTTTGTGTCTGTATACTCATACTAACCAAAAAGACAGTATTTACCTTGCTGTGTTTTCTGTGAGACAGTCTGTGTCGTGCCTCTCCTCTCCTTGAATGCTCAGAGAGTGCGAGGTTTGTCTGCCGTCCATCATCCAGGCTCAGGGCTTCTGCTATTGCATTCTCCAACTGTTCCTGCTGTGAGCGGCGGGCCCGTGGAGGGGAGGGGGACAGGGAGTGTGTCCGCTGAGTTGACTCAACGTCCAGTGTTCCTGCTGTTACAATTCAGATACGTTCATTTTTTTAACCTGATTCTACTTTTAAAGTCACATAGGCAAAACCTGAAGCAGCCTAAAAACTTGAGCATGGTTCACATACACATTCAAATACATTATTTTCTACGGAGATGCACGTCAGTCATGTACACAATTGAGAACGATGTGGTCAAATGAGCGTTTGTCAACACTAATCTGACGTCTATAAATATCTGTACTTTAAAATAATGCAGCAGGTGCTTTTCAATGCATCTCTTGATACTCCAATTTATTAATAAATTGGAAATTTCGGATTGCGTTCACACCAACCCAAACACACTGCACCAGGGCCAGAAATGCTCAATAGTTCAGTCCAACCAAACTAATCAAGGCTGAAGCGAATGTACCCAGAATTTATTCAAAACAATTAACATTAATGACCCTTGGTTATAATTTTCTTTTCTCTACCTGTGTGTTGTTTTGGAATCGTGTGACACTCCATGACACTGTCACTGTGGTGGGACTGCTTGTCCTCTCCTCTGACCTCACCTGACTCTCCAGGTTCTCCCAGAACACGCTTAAGCATCTACAGGAAATACAGGAAACACCAGAACATTCAATTTGAAAACTAACTATATCTATATCTATATCTATATCACCTGATGGCTGCAAAGCCATTCCTGTGTCTAGATTTAAAAACAAAAAGCACCATATCGAGTTCTTCAAGTCGATGGGACAGATTTTCGGATATGTGATGCAGCTCCTCTTCTGCTTTTCTATTTCTCTGTCTGCGATATGACAGAGGATCCTCTAACTGGTTCCTGTTTAGAGAGATGATGCCAAAGACAGACATACAACAGATAGTTGTAAATCAAAAAGGCACATTACAACATCAAATAATTATGACTGATTCAACATCGCATCTTCTACCGGTGTTCTGTCCTTTCTCTGTGATGCATTCTTTTGTTCTGTAATGTTTGTGAATAACTCAGATCCTCCTCTTCTTCTTCTTCTTCTTCTTCTTCAGTGTCTGAAGGAGAAGGGGTGGTGGGTGCCATCTCATCCTGCAAGGTGAGGAACAGCACATCTGGCTGGGTGCGGAACAAAACCCTCCTGGGACCTCCATTTAATGGCTGAGAGAAAACAAGAACAAATTAATTTGGTAAAGTTACAGCATAGACGTTTTGTTAACTGGCGAGTGGCATCCATGATGCTGCATTTCTGCTTTCTTCAGGATTATTCTTGTTTTTCAAAGACACCTTGTGTGACACCATCACAGTCTTTATTTTAAGTAGTTATTTTCATGGTAAATCATGTATTATATACGGATTATATATGGGGAATCTGTTGAAGAAATGTTGGAAAGAGTCTAGATGAGCAAATGGAAATCAAGTACACATAATATGATCATATTTTTTTAACACACTGAAAAACAGCCATGTCTGCAGGGAGTCAAGGTTGGAGTAAAATCAGTGTAAGATGAGGCATGTTGCTCTTTTACCTGCAGTGTCTCCTCCTCCACGTCTGACCTTGTTCTCTGTTGACTGGACACAGACTTCACACTCACAGCTGGAAAACACAACATCAACAATAAAAAGTTAATCCATTCAACAAAGACATTCAGTTGCAACAACTTCCTAAACCCCCAGCAGGTTTTTTATATATTCAAATAATACACTATTTGTTGATTTATTATTATTATTGTTCACAGTTAAAGGTTAGGGTTACATGCTATTTGACTTACCAGGTGACTGGCACAGGGAAGGAGAGTGAAGTCCGTTGCAAACAATGGTCTCGTCTACTGGTTTTGGGATCTGTGTGACAGGGAAAGGAAGAAAATGACAGTGAGGAATAGAGAGGAAAGGGAATTACAGTAAAGAGGAGAAAGGTTTGAATAAAATCTGCAACTTTTCTGGGAAAAAAATGTAGATGTCGTGACAATGGAGATGGATTATAAAACAAAAAAAAAGGAATGCACCTCTGTAGGTTTGAGTTTAATAGCTGTGGATATACTGTCCACTATAAAAGTAACTTAAGCCGTCTGTGGACAAGCAGCCACATGACAACAGACTGTTGTGCTTTTCACAGCCTGACACTAAGTTGGTATGCTGAGGTGTCAGTTTTAACTGGCTTCAGTTTTTCTTTCTCTAGTCTTTACTACATGTTTAGTGTATCCGTGTTAGAGAAGAACAGTTTTACTTCAAATATACTGTCACACTGACGGAACTCACGACGTGAGCTTGTTGTCCACTTCAATAACCCTGGGCAATGTTTACAGTAACACGCGACACAGTTAAGGTTATGAGTTTGCTGTCTTTACTGACTCAACAAAAAGTGTATGTAGCGACTATAGTTTATAATGTAAATTTAAGCAAGAATTAAGAGATGATTAACAGGACTTTTAAAATTTGTTGGAACAAAACATATTTATATCAAAAATAGAACAATTATCAACAGCTGTGACCCTGTTTTGGGTCTAATTGTTATGAATGATTCAACGTGTCATGTGTAAGAGAAAGTGAAAGACAGACCCAGAAACATTCTTGCAATGTTGGCACTTCACTTCGTAATATTATCTTTTTACTGCTGCAACTTTGCATGTCCTTTTATACCGCATGATATTATTAACAGCTACGCTGACATTAAAATGGTTCGACTTCAACAGACCGTCTTTTACAAACCTACCTCTGTAGTGACAGGTGCAGTTTTTCCCTCTGTTTGTTGACTGAGCCCAGCAGCGCTGGGGAGCTGGCCGTGTGCGTGTGGCTCTGTGTCAGAACTGTGTGGATTGTTGCTCTGGCTGGGTGGCTGCAGAGGGATGGCTAAGTGCAGTGGTTCAGTCAGTGGGGCATCCAGGGTGTCCAGAAAACCAGGGGTAGTGATAGCATCCGAGGTTTGTGGTGGGATAGCCAGTCCTTAAAACAATAAGCATTATCACAGTTCCACCATAATACTTGATATAAATGACTGTTAGGTAATATGGTACAACGTGGGTGTTAAATGATCTGCCTATTGTGCAAAACACTGACTGGTGGTGCTGCATTGCCTCAGAACATCTTTGAGGTTTGCGGCAAAGACTTATGACTTACTTGTTGGGTAACTACTGTAACAACTGAATCGAAGTGTTGAAGTGCATTGCATTATAAAACATCTCTCCCCTTGAACCCTTTAATTTTATTGTGACATGTATTTAACAACACAAATAATAATAATAAAAAGATAACTATCACTACTGCATAAATATTATGCCCCAAAATAGTGTCACTGGCATTAGCAGAAGTATAGAAAAGGTCTGTGTGTCTTACCATCTTGGTTGCCTGTAAATGTGCGAGCAGAGACTCCCAGCCCAATAATCTCACTGGTTGAGCCCATCTCCTCACAGTTCCAGGAATGGAGGGAATGTTTACTGGACTGGGCGGTGGACCTGGATGATGAAGGCAAAATATGAGCTTTCTCTGATTTTTTTCAAATGGCTTCAAGTTCCCATTTTCTGTTTTCCAGATCAAAGACTTGGCTAAGATCGAGTCATGCAGTGTTGCTGATAAGAGCAATGCAGTCTACTTTGTACATAGACAGCATAATGTTGACACCATGACAACAGTTGTATTGACCTAAATGACTAATGACAGAGCTACTCTGACACAGACAGGAACAGTGGTGCCTCACGTGAAAGGCACCACTACTATATTTAAAATACTACTATATTTCATCATTTTAAAGCATGGTTCTGATATGTTTCGAGATGGAAAAATACATATAAACGTATTTATGATGCAAAATGAATCAATTAATGAAAAAAAGCATACAGAAATAAATCAATAACTTAAGTAACCTCTGCTTTAAAGAGTATGAAGAAATGCAATGGCACTGTCACAACCTGTACAAAAAGCAAGAAAGAAAAATGTAACCACAAAGACATTTCAATATTTACACTTCTGCTTAGAAGTTAGCTTAGCTGGCTGTGTCAACAGGATGTACAGCCTGTTACAGGACACTGACGACACGGTCAGAGTCATGTTGGGGAAACCAGTCTTTCAGGAGTGCATCTGACCTGGTATTACCAACATTTGCCCTTTGAGCCATGGCGTGCGTGTGTATTGTTTTCTAAAGGGGAAGTGATATTCGATCACAAGTACTTGCAGGAGGAGCCAAATTCAGGAAGCATTTAAATGTCAGATGTGAAGAAATACTTTTAGCCAGGACAGATGTTAGTACTATGTAGTAAAGTTACTTCTAGTAGAAGTTCTTACTCTCCAGTGGAAGACAAAGATGCTCCCTCCACTTTAGTCTCTTTGTGCTTTGTGGCATTGTAGATTGTTGACTCTTTATTTTCACATGGAGCATCTTCACTGAGACTGTGACTCAGTTCCTCTGGAAAAAGGGAGGGAGAAAGTGAAATGTATCAAAAAGCATCATAGAAAGCAGAACCTGAGATTATGACATGTATTGACCTCCATGGAATTTTAAAAAAGGAGAACAAACTCATATTCAATACTGAGAAAAAGTCAGTTATGTGTGTCTGAGAAAAATTCTTAACAAATTCTTTAAAAAATAATCATAACGGTATTTCAACAAGTTACACAATAACATTTCAAAGCTCATATTTATTAAATACTGTCATTAACTACACATTGCCATTTGGCCCAGGTCTGAGGGACGGGCCAGTCACACAAAGGCATCCTCAGTTCTACTACATGAAGATGGCCGACTGGGTTTAAGGCACATTATGTCCAGTTCATGCTGGAGGACAGACAGGCAATCCCATAGGTAGTATGGTTCATTTTATTGAGTAAGTCTCCAGGAAAGGGCCACATGGTTGTTGTAGTTGTTAGCACTCTTGCCTTTGCAGTGAGATCATCCAGGTTTGCCACCCGGTCAGAACAAGGGCCTTTCTGCATGTTCTCCCTGTGTGTCCGGTTTCCTCCTACAGTTCAACAACATGCAATATGGGTTATGTATATTGGACACTCTAGATTGACCATAGGTGTGAGTATGAGAGTGACTGGTTGTTTGTCTCTATGTGGTCCTGTGATGGACTGGCGAACTGTCCAGGGTGTAACCTGCCTTTCACCCTATGTCATGACCCTCATGTGGAGGTTAAAGTGGTAGAAGATGGATGGATGAAGTCTCCAGGAAATGACTGTATCTCAACGTAATGTCCTCTGAGGTATGGAAACCAGACTCTGTGTTTGTTTGTGTGTGTGTGTGAGTGTAACAAGTCCCAGGGCTGCAAAGATCTATATTTGTTTTTCTTTGAGGCTGCATATAGTTTTGCACCAGACATTCCTGAGGGAAACACTGTCTCTGCTGGACACTGAGGAACATTAGTACCATCAGCATAAACACACACATACGTGCACGCAGTGAACCTAAACCAGATTTTAGCCTGCAACTGAAAACTAAGTCTTAAACCTCAAGGAGCACGAGATGTGAGGGCCAACCAAGAGACACAAAAGAGTTGTGAAACATAGACTTAAGTGAGATGGCTTTGTGAAAATAGTTGTTTATTCTTTTTAAAAAAGGTTTGTCAATGTTTTCCCATGTTTCCCAAGTTAATTACTTTTAATATATGGTAACTATAGCATAGGTGACTGTTCTACCTGCAGCCTATATATATATTTATATAAGTATATATGTGTATATATATATATATATATATATATATATATATATATATATATATATATATATATATATATATATATGTATATAAATGTATAAATAGCTATATAGTGTAGGGATATAATCCCATGGCTGACTTCAGACCATTACATAGCCTATATATCTACAGAAAATGGGTTGTTATATCAATAAAATCATGATGTCATCACCTTAGAGTCCCCTCGATCGTCGAGTCAGTTTTGATAAGATCTATAGTCAGGCTTTTTTTCGGGCAATATGAGCAGATTGTTTGCAGCTTATTCCTCTTCCTTTGGGCTAATGGATTTGGAACACATTCCAATCGGGCAAAAATACAGCTACAGAATGGGAATCAGGCCTGAGGGCAATTCTCACTAAGTGGGGAGAGAGCCATTAAACAAAGGTGCCTGTGGTTTCATATTCAGGATACTTTACAACCTCCGTCCCAGGACATCAACAGTGTTTTGGGTGAGCTGTTAGAGGGGGCAGAAAAGGGGGAGGAGGATCCATCTGCCATGCTGCCGGTCCTCAGGGAGACGGGCATATCCCAGGGGTGTTTTGGAGAGAGAGGGGCTGAAAGGATTACACCCAACCACTAATCAACGACGGTAATCTGTGGGCCCCCATACAAAATCCCCTCCGATCCAAACAACAATTTGGGACACAAGATAAAACCTCCGTGCAATGGAACATCCATAACTGACGTCGAACAACCTGAGAAATGATAGGTCAAATACAGGTGATTTTTAATTGGAAGTATCAACTGTAGAGTTGTGATTGGCAAGGAGCCACAGTGTCTCTGTGATCAGGTGCAAGTATCCCACAAGTGGCCTTGTCTGATTCCCAGTGTGACCATTATGCAAATGCTGCAACGAGACAAGCCTGCGACATATACCGTAAATTAGTCTAACGGATAAACGCACTTTTCTAATCAAATCAGATTGCAAAATATATTTTTATTATATTGCATACTGGTGTATATGACCCAACATGTGGAAATATTAAGTTAATATCTGGGTTTACATTTGTTCACATATGTTTCTCATATTGTTTTGCTCTTTCTTTTTTTTCTTTTGACAGGAATCATGAAAGTGTTTTCAGTTTTCTTGAACATAAACTTCACCTGCTGATGAGTCATATTCAAAGATGTCACAGCAGGAACCTACTCAAGGTGCAGCTGCTGAAGTGTTTCCCTGGCAGGTCACTCAATGCGGTGAAAGAATAGAAGGGAATCATGTTGCCACTAGTTTCACCGTCCCTTGTCAGTATGGTTTTGATGTCTGGGGCCTGGGTGGGGTTTTGATCTGGATTTGGTGGGTTTAAAGCTCCACAGGACTATAGAAAAAAATGTTTAATGATGGTGCCAGTCCTCCAGGGCATAGGGAACTGGAGCATCCTGGCCTGCATCTCCTCTACCTCCTGCAGTATGCCCATTGGCTAGGCAGCCTCTAAGCTCCCTATCCCCACAGCCTCATTGTTTAGTGGGCCCGGCACTGTCAATATTAAGCCTGGCTAATGTGATCTGGAGGCAGCTGGAGCACCCCGATTATTACCATGACACAGCCGACTGAGGGGTGTAATATCATTAAAAATAAATCAGGTGGTTTGGAGATTTGCAGTAGCGGTGGGAACTCTGAATGGCATTAGGTGGAAGAACTGCCATAATTTCATTAGTCAATTGGGGCACCTCAGAGGATCTGTTGAAACATTTCTTTTAAGTTGGAGTGATTGAATTTGCTTTCACAACACTGCACACGAAATTAAAGATTAGGAAAATTACTTTTGATGATGTTTTGGTTTTTTGTTTACAAACATGACTAATAATTTTGTAAATGAATTCCACATCCACTAATGATGCAGACACTAATTGTGCTGACTGACATTCAAATTTCCTGATAATCTATTAGAAAGCAACTATATGGGATATTCCTGTATTATTAGCCTCGTGTGGTGGATTATGGTTACAAATGATGAGGAAAACGTGAGACACTGCTAATCTTCTTAAACTCTTTGACACTGAGCTGTCTGCTCGGCAGACTCAACAGCGATCAGCTGGCACAGTGAGCAGTGTGAAGGCTGAGTGACAGCATCTATTCATCCATTCATCTCATCTATCTATTCCCCCAAATAAATAAAAATCCTTTCATACATTGCACCATTATTGTAAAACACACTCACACGCAATCACAATCAGTTTGCATGTTCGATCTGCTGTTCAAGCTTCAATCTGTCAGAAGTGCCGTTGGTCTCGCAGCGAGGGTCTATGTCGCTATTGTTTTGGCGCTTGAGCCACATAAACGGTGATTTCAAGGCCCATTTAGCGCGCATTGATTATTGGAGGAGCGTGACGCCAGGATGCTAGATAGATAGATAGATAGATAGAACGATAGAAAGATAGAACGATTATATGTATGTTATACACATGATTATATGATACTATATTTATATTATATTACATTATATTATCATGTTATGACTAACATAATGTGCTTTGGTCAGAAACTTCAGCTTGATACACGCAAGTTCAACGGATTTGCGTGGCTTCCTGTTGTGTCATGGTGACATCTAGTGGTGCACTTTGGGACTACACTCTATCTCGACTTTTAATTAGGTTGCAAGTACAGGCTATATATACAGATATGAGTCCCACAGGGCAAAACATACAGTATGTTCTGGAGTCTAGTTGTGGCTCAGATCATGGTGTGAACTCATTCATACCTTAGTGTTCAATTCCTCTGTGTTTGTGCATGTAGTTTCAGTGTCAGCCACTCTGCAGGAAACAAGAGGAAGTCAGCATCTGCAGGAGCAAATAAAGCATTTATTCCATCAGCAAAAATAGAGCAACTGAGAATTAGAATTAGTATTTTTTGCACACACACCAATTAGTGATAGTGAATTTGACCTCTGCATTTAACCCATCCTTATTACACACCAGTAGCGAACACACACAAGCCAGGAACAGGAGCAATGGGCAGAGTGGTATCATTGTGAAGGTTCTCAGTCATTCAGGTCATGGTCATCTTTATTCATAAGTTGTAGGCAACTTTATTTTTATTTTTTTACCTTTATTTTACTACGAGGTCCTTTTGAAATTGAATCTCTTTTTTGAAGGAGACCTGGCCGAGAACACTGTTCTGTTACACAGTTTGTCAGTAGAGTTTTGAATTCACCCAGGGAAATAATATGCTGAAGCTGTAGTGAATTTTGCAGATTCTTCTATGACCAATGTACAGCTGAGAAAAAGCTGTTTTACCAAGTTCTGAGTGGATTTTGGGAACTCTGAAAAGGAGCCAATGTGATGAGCAGGAGTCATACCCACTCCTGGGGACATGAGGCAACACAGATAGATAGTTTGCCCAATATGGCCTTGCAAATAAATGTGAGCCAGTGCTGTTGCCTCCTTAAACTTAGTGAAGGCCACGAGAGCAGAGCATAAAGTTCACAGTGGTGGGTTCTGAAGGTTTGCAATGAAACATAATGCGTGTGAAAGCTGAAGAAGCTTTATTCATATAAATGATGTGCCTATAATCCACTCAGGAAAGTTAACTCCTTAAAACAACTCTTCATGACAAGTTATAAATGGGATATCATATTTGTTCAGGAGAATAGGACACACATCAAACCTACTTTTACTAACAAATGTGAGACTGATGTAATCTAGGCCATCATCTGTGTGTGATGCTTGACAGAGACGCTCCACTTGGTGCTGCTTCACTGCTGCACTGACACACACTGGCTTTTCTGACCCAAATAAAAGCATGTGTTTGGAGTCACACAGCTCGGCCTGGTTCTTTCTATTTATATCCCCTCTTTATCCAACACTCACTTTCATTGCCACCCCCACACTTTCCTTCACAAATTCGCTCACATAGACCATACATCCACCTCTTCTTCCTCCTCATATAGCTGCGGTTCCCTGAGTATTATCAGCATCATCAACCTGCACCCCTCTCAGCCACCACCACCACCCCTCCACAGGATACTGACACACTTTATTTCATAGCTTGCTCACTCCCCTAAGCAGACATATCGAGAGTGGGTGCAGATATTTCAGATCATCCGTTTTCTAAGGCAGCGGGAATGGCCCCTAAACGAGAGTCCTCCATCAAGAAGTCTCCTTCACCTGTGACCGAAGCAAGACTGGGTCCTCCTTTCCCCTGCCTGTCTGCAGCTCCAGCAGCACCAAAATTAGCTCCCGAGCAGAAGCCTAGGATGCTGCGTCCCTCAGAATCACCATTTGACCCCAGCACTTTAGAGGTGAGTGCTGTTATTTTGTGACATAGCTAATGTGGGGTATTTAAAATTAGTACTGTTGGAAATAATTAATAGCGAACATAATAACTCTCAGCTGTAGGTTGTAATGTAAAAACATAATTTTTAAACTAACTTGACAGACAAAATGATTTGCATCACGTTTAATGAGGTAATGCAAAGAAAAGGGGCAATGACTGTGAGGCTGGAATATACTGGTTCCTGCTACAGTATGTGCTGCCTTGTTCATCAGGCAAGTGATTGCATCAAAACAGTAGCTTTAACCCTGCAAGCTATAAACCCATGACCCATTGTCACAGCATAATAATAACAGGAAAAGCGGCTAGTGATGGTATATGAAAAGTGCAATTACATTTTTTTATTTCATATACAGTGGGCACCTTGTCCACTCTGTTAAATGAAAACATTGTAAGATTACATCCCAGTTTATTTAGGTCAAACCAGGCATAGGTCAATGAGACAGGACATATTTAAATAAAACAACTCATCTCAATTGCCCACATTAGACTTTGCATGAATGTCTTTTATCTTTGGTGGTGTTTAAGGTTTGCTGCCATCCTTGTGCTTCCTGTTTCAGTGCTGCTTTCACATTGATTTTCTGGTATGAGACCTTTTCATTTTGCCTGCAAGGAAATGTAGGCCATGTTAAGACATGCTGCTCACAGTGGGATCACAGACGTGACAGGAGGCCAGAGCGCCTGCTGGGGGCAAAGACAGCACTTAAGCCATGCTGTTAAGGGACATGGCATCAGTCCATGGTCTTACTGGCCTGAAGTGATCCATCATTCCTGCATGACCAGACAATCACATCGTTAACTCGAAGCCGAACAAAGTCATTCACTGCAGTCATGCATTTGCTGACTCAAGTGGGGTCAAACACACACGACAGACATCTCTTAAAATATCCTAAAGAATGACACAATCAGGTCAGATTTACTGCTTACATTGTAATGTAAAAGTCTTTACACATACTATTTTACATGATGTACTTCAAACACCAAAGAAAACATATTATATATAATCAGTGAGTGTTGTGACATTGGAAAGTAGTTTTAACCCATCAGTTATATTTTCTGCTCCACATTTTTTTTCGCCTCTGTGTCACCCATGTTGGAACTGTGACTTCACAGACACGTGAGTAACAAAACGAGTCAGAGGTAAGAAAAAACAAACAAAATAGCCCTTGGTGATTGCATCAGCAAAGGTGTATCACTGGTGCAGACGAAGAAGAAATTAACATTGTAAGCATCATTCATCTTCTGATTGATTTTTGTGGCAAACTTGAGACAGCGCTCAATATTTTTGATTTCATCACTTGGATCAATTGAAAGATCACTTATAGGTGTGACCAAAGTGAAATATACAAAATAGTGGCAATCATAACATTATCATTAGCACCCTCCCGGTGCCATAATGGTGCACTAAAGTGTCCTCCTGAGTCACAAGACGCACACTAATGTACCCTCTAGAGTGGTAAAAAAAAAACATGAGGGAGTGACTTACTGGCTGCCATTCATATGTGGCCTATAAAGTAAAATATACATTTAAAAAAATTTATTGTTTCTAAAGGAGTGCCTTTAAGTGATGTAGTGCCCTATACTGTAAAATGCCCTTGCAACTTTGTTTCCTATGGGTGGTCATTCCAATCATTCCAATCAAAAAAGGTGCCGTTCCCTACTGTCCCAACATGTATTTAACGTTGAAACTGTAAAATAATATTAGTCAGCTAAAGCTATTTTTTTTGTGGATAAAAGTTATTCTTTCCACTGATTATGCAGCTACAGTACTGGACAGAACATGATGAACAGGTCATCCCAGTTCTAAACTTGAACGTTTAATGAGTTTAAAGATTTACACTGCAGCTAACAATAAACACAACCACAATACCTAGACGTTTGTTTCTATATATGGAGCGATATTCTATATATCACTAGAGATGGGCAAAGAAGTCATCATACTCACACTCTGATTGGCTTAGCCCAATATTTTCACGAACACTTACCAATAATCCAAGAAAGTGGGCGTGTCCTTCTTCTATTCGGGTGCACAGCTTCCCGCTTGCTGTAGAGGCACTACGTACTGTGCTTACGTCATGACGCAGAGCTGTTAGGGTATTCTCTTCTCTCCCTCCCGTCCTACTGTAAATTCCGTCTCATTCCTCCTTCTGCCGACGCCTGGGACACACCTCAGCAGCCAACTGCAGGAACATGGTGCGTTATTTCCCTGTGACCCCGACACTCAACTATTTCTTTACTGCCATTTCTAAGTGCTTTATGTTGATATTATTTCAGAAACGGCTTTGCTTTGCTTATGTGTTTGGCTCGCTATTCGCTAGCGGAAGTGCAGCATTTGAGAAGCTAATGTTAGCTTGCTCGGTGGATGAATTGAACGATCACACGGCGAGATTATTGACGCTATCAAAGTGCCGACGTGGACGACAGTTAGTCTTGAATGTAATATAGTTAGTGGACATCTTTTTACTGACAGACGATGTGTTCAGGTGCCTCTGAGGTAACCTAGAGCTAGCTGTGCGCATCAAAACAAATGGGTTTCAATTAGGTTAATTTCTCTTTAAACAGTCTGACTTCTCGGAAGATCAAATCCTTGGTAAGTTTTGAATTTGTGTTTGACATTCTCCAGATCCAGCTTGTTTTGCATGCCCTCATTCTCGCTTGTTTCAAATTACACTTTGCCCTGTAGCTCCTCTATCACCCTGCTGTGTACCTGCCTGTCATAGTAGTCGTGGTAAGACTAGGTTTTCCTTCGTTATTCCTTCGTAATTCCTTCGTACTGTTTCATCACTTTTTCCACTTTGCAACTGCTTGTCCTTTCCAGATTGAATTTAACCTGGATCAGATTCATGGTAAGTCAGAGAAGCAGGACCGTCTTAACAAAAAGCTGGTGCCTACCTCGGGAGTGTTAAGGGTGTGATCTGCATGTTGGTTTTGGAAAAACTAAATTGTCTTAGATGTGAATGAGAGCCCGCTCTGCACTGTTTGGTACGTCAAAGTCAGTCATATTACGCACATAATGTTATAATCCTTACCAGCTTTGACCATGTGTTACAGTGTTTTTGTCCAATGGGGTCCAAAAGTCCTGAGACCTCTGGAAAGTGGACCCCACTGTTTGTGGTCAGTCATGCACTAGAAGTACTTCTGTCCTCATAAGTCTTGTTCTGTTAGATTGCAGTCCTCCCTGGCTGTGTCATTGTGCCTCAAACTATGTCTGTTGTCTTTCAAGCAGCTCATCTGCACAAGTGTGACCTTTTTTGGTGCTGGATACAGTGGTGGATAGTTTTTGTCCAAGGGTTGGGTTGTTAATCTCTGTTGACATAATAGGCTACGCTCTCTCTCCTCCTACTTTCCTCCACTCCTCTAATACCAAATATGGTGTTGGGAGAAGTGCTCACAATCCAGAAGGGAAGAGGCACATTCCTCAGAACAGGAAAAGTCCACAACAGTGCCTGAGCTTTTTCCCCCCAGGGAATAGCTTGTCCCATTAAATAAGAAACAACTTATACTAGATATTGTGTGAAAACCCCATGTTTACCTAATTGTTAGACTCAAGCAAATGGTGTTGTTTTTTTCTTTTCCTATTTTGGCTGAAGGACATGACTACAAAGTCTGCTGTTAGATCAAAGCTACATTGATTAACCATTTAATCATCAACAAGATTGTGTCAATCCTGGCAGTTCATAAAGATTAGGCAACTCCACTATGACTATGTCAATGTAATTGTAACAAGAGGAACTTTGTGCTTACTATACTGCTTCTTGGCTATGACTATATTCTTACTGCCCTTTCTATAACATTAAATATTATTTTGAATTGGTAAACCATACTTTTTCCAGAGATTTGTTTTGATTAAAATTGTGACATCTTAATTTTATGCATGACTTTACATTAGATAAAGGGCTGGAAATTCAGAAAAACTATTCAGCAACCCCTTCAAAAAATAGTATGCAACCAATCTGTGGGTTTCACCCAGTCTCTGGGAATGACTGCTTAAGGGTCAGATAACTCACAGAAGTATTGAATACTGAACAGTGCCGTAAAATATTGCAGTTTGAGTGAAGGCTCGTAAACAGTAGTGGTGTCTGTTGAAATGTTAGTAGCTTTTGTAAGAAAGTCACCTGAGAGGTCATTTTGTCTGGTAGACTCATTAAAATGGAAAGCAATAACATTCCTACCATAATATAGGTCACACAATATTAGCCATTCACAATAATGACCACTGTGGACAGTTGTACACTCTCCTTACTTAGGAGTTGAAAATAAAAGTGGTAACTGTAAGATGCATACCAACACATACACACTACAAAAAGGACATGAACCAAAGTATGCCCCCAAAATCAAGGGGAATTGTTACTCTCATCTTTTTCTGATATTCCAAATCTAGTTTGTTGTGGTGCTTGATTTTATATCTCAACTCACATATTTACATCTGCTTTTTTCACACATTTACTTGTACCCCAGACGTTAAATGTTTGTAAATGTAATCAATGGACATTTGCATGTTAATAATACTGTAGTATGAATGTTCATAAACGGGGTGGAGCATGGAGTGTGAGTTCTCACCTTGCTGTTGATGTGAAATGAAAAAGGCAGGCTCACCAGATGACAAGCATCAGTTGCTGCTGACTTGTGGGGGGGGGCAGGGTTCTTTTAAGTAATTGATATGCACCTTAAGTTGCAGATGGAAATAATGATGACAATATTAATTAATTTTTGTATCATTAAAAAAGCTCCATCACTAAAAACAAGTCAGTGAAGTAATTGATCCATTTTAATTTATTAACTGAATTATTCATTTAATTTGATTTAGTATCCTGAATAGACTAGTTAGAATGTTATTGGGTAGCAAAGAACACCTAAGCCAGCTTGTTGTTATGTTTTTTGGGCCCTGCTGTTAAATTTAGACTTGCGCAAAGAAAACCAGAGAGTAGAGTCTGCCTGTTCTCAATTTAGTCACACTCTGTCTAGTTTTTCTGTTTTCTAATTTCACCCACATCATGTTAACCCCTATCATTCCTCCATACATGGCTGCTTATCTCCACTATATTTTCCCCACATAATTTGTACACTCGCAACCCTCATGTGCAGTATAAAGTGGTAGAAAATGAATGAATTCACATCACTACTCTAATTTGTCGAGTGTTTTCATTCTGCAGAGTTTAAGGAGGCATTCCTGCTGTTTGACAAGACAGGAGATGCGAAGATCAGTTTTGGCCAGTGTGGTGATGTTATGCGGGCCTTGGGACAGAACCCTGTTAATGCTGAGGTGCTCAAGGTCCTGGGCAACCCCAAGGCTGAGGGTGAGCAAAAATAAATGTCTTGCTTGCAGTTGTTTATCATTAAATTGTCAGCGGGGAAGAAAATTCTCCAGAGGCTTAGACCCAGGATTGCCTCAATTATGCTGTTCTTTTTTTGCAGAGATGAACATCAAGATGCTAGACTTTGAACAGTTCCTGCCCATGTTACAGGCCATTGCTAAGAATAAAGATCAAGGCTCCATGGAGGATTTTGTTGAGGGACTACGTGTCTTTGACAAGGAGGGCAACGGCACAGTAATGGGAGCAGAGCTCCGCCACGTCCTCACCACACTAGGCAAGTCCCATTTTCTGTCATACATAAATAGATAGCTGGCAATTGCTGTATTAGCCTCTTTTTTACCTCTGGGAACACATTGCAATCCTCAGAATAAAAAGCTCAGCCAATCTGTTATACTTTTCTTTTATGTCCTGTCTTTTCCCACAAGTGTAAAGCTGTAAATGTTATTCCTTGAAAAAACTCAATATAAAGATACTTTTATAAAATTAATTAACATTTTTATGTTTCACTTTTAGGTGAGAAAATGACAGAGGAGGAAGTGGAGACACTGTTAGCGGGACATGAAGATGCAAATGGCTGCATCAATTATGAAGGTGAGTGCCAAAACAAACTCGATCACGATTGGATTTTTGCTTTAATTAGGCTGATGGTGTTCAAGCGTTCCATTGCAATAAATCAGAAAACTGCTCAATGTGTAATCATTATACACAAAAGGTAACTAACTATTATCACCATTACATCATCGACACATGAGCTCTTGTTTGTCTGTGGATCAAGTTTTTGGACTAAAAGCAGTTGGCTTGTAAATTTACACTGCAGTGGTTTCCACATTTTCTTTTACTTTTTTACAAAAATACATTCATCTCAGGCAAGTGGACAACGCTTCACCTCTCGCTCTGGTATTTATTTATAATTTCATGTCCTGACTGTCCGGATTGACTTTCCCTGGTTCTGAGTGTGATCTCCCTGTATTGTGTCAATGCTCATACAGAGTCGAACTGCTTATATTTATTTAAACGGTGACAGTAACCCTCCACATCTTAGTGTTTCCTCATTGCATTTTATTGCCAATGTTACTCTTAAAAACTATTTTCAAGCTAATGAAACGTTTAGATGTTAACATTGATCACAAAGTGTATCTGTGCAAATTGCTATTAGCGCTGAAACTAGCGATAAATAGTAATCAATGATTTGTTTAGTCCCTATGTTTTCAGAAAATCTTACAAAAACACCATTCAGTTTCCGAACAGCTGTAAAATCCGAAATCTCGTTTTAATTATTTAATTAAGAAAAACTATAAAATACACACAGACTGATTAATTGATTATCAAAATATTTGACAATTGAATTAGTAATTAATTTCATAATTCATTAATAATCGATTAAACGTTGCAGTCCTACACCATATCTGGTACACATCACCCAATGTGCTAATGATGCTTTGAAGATTATGCTTTATATTCGCATATTTTGACATGGAATATTGTTAATTGCCAAGAGAAATATTTGGAGGGTTAAATGTTGTGTGTGTAATGTGGATATGGCATTTTCCAAAGGTAATGATTTGATTCTTCTTACTAAATGGGTAGTTTACCAATGGCCACACCCTTTGATTTCATCGTGTGTTGAGATGCATGTGTATACTGTCTAACTTATGTTTGTAACATTTAATTTACAAATTTAAAAATGCTTTTCCATTATATAGTTCTAGCAATACATGTTTCTGGATTTTATATATATTTATATTTATAGATATTTTGTATGGTTTTTTTTAATTTGAATTGAAGTCCGGCATTAATTCTTGTGGACGTTGCACTCATGACTTCCAGTGACGACACTCTCTGCCAATCAGTGGCCGGCAGTCTGTCACATTTTAGTATCAACTCAGCTCGCTTGGAACCTTGCCAGATCAGGTACCAAAAAAGCACCAGGTACTATTCCTGATGGAAAATCAAAACAAACCGAGTTGAGTCGAGCCGAGCCGAGTAGTGCTAGAACTGTATAATAGCAAAGTGCCATAAGAGGCCCTGCAAAAATGTCCACTGCTGACAGTGTGTTAATTGTTCTTCCTCCACAGCCTTTGTTCGCCACATCATGTCAGGCTGAGGGCCGGTACGGGCATTGGGTATACATGAGATGGCACCCCAGACTTTCCTGCTTTATTATTGTCATATAATTCCCATCAGGCTTCCCTAACACTAATCAGCTTTAGCATTTACCTTTTATATCAGCAAACCGAAACAATTTGCTGTTGCGAATTAGATCTGTAGGTGCCTGTGGGAAAACCCTGGTGGCCCCTCTCATCTTAAGTCATGAGGCTCTGACCAGTGTGTAGCCTCCTACTGCTCTGTCTCTCTCTCTCCATCCTGCAGCCCTCTTTCTTGGCCCCTGGTTGCAGCATGCCCTTCTGCATGTGTCTGAGTCCCCCCTCCGTTTATATGGGGATATTATGGACACACAGGGAAGAGACTGGTCTCATTCAGGGAAAACCTGATGGCCACTGTTGAGCTGGCTGGTGCTATAGTCATGAGAAGGCTCTTCTTATCTCATTTGCATGTCGTCAGTGCTATCAAAATAGGGCTTCTATTCTGTGGGTGTCAGAGGTGCTGCTCTTTTTCATAGACACTGAATTAGAAGTTCATTACAAAGTAGACATGTTTTACATTCCATTTTAGCCACCAGCTTCAGGGGAGTGGACCAGTCCCTTTTTCTACTAACCAGAAAATTGCAATAAGTTGCTTTTGTGCTGAATTTTTTTCTCCTCTGTGCTGATGGAAGCTGATTTTGTAGCAGGCCATTCTGACTGGACTGTAGCTACCTTGATTTCCCCCTTTTTCTTTGCTTCTCAACTAGAGGAAAGCATACAGCGACGATGGCTTCTCTAACCAGCTCCTCTTGGATCATAGACATGGCCTAATACTTTGGCTGAACTGGAGATAGAGATGATTACCTTGCCTCTTTCTCTTAGTTCCCTGTTTCAACCATTCTTTCCTCTGGGTGAGCAGAATATGGGGATCTGCCCCCAAATGCAGCATGTCCCACCAGGTTCACCAAACCTTGATGAGGAGGGGAGCTTGCTCCACATGCTGTAGTTGGAGTAGGTCTCTGCAAAGATTTAGACCACCAATCTTACATTTGTCTCTTATCTTATGTCTCTTTTACAGAACTGGTCAGGATGGTGATGAACGGGTGAAGATGATCAGCATCCTTCTTTTTTTAAAAACCTGTCACATGTACCCTCTTTTTGCAGTTGGCTTCCACAGTGCTGGCCCCACCTTCTTTCCATTGATTCGTTTTCCACATTTAATTTAAGAAGTGCCTTTTGCATTCCTTACTAAAGACCACAAGTAATTCGGCTATTTCTCTCAATTATGTTGTTTGCATTTAAATAAATGATATTCCTGAAAACAAATCTTTGGTTTTTTGGGTGGATTGTTTCCTTTCAGTAGAATAAGGCACAGTTTTGTCCCTGCCTTGTCAGTTTCTTAATGGTGCATTTATACGTTTGTGCTTTTTTCATTTGACACTAGATGGCAGTGTTGCTGCTGGAATCTGCTGTGGTAAAAATCTATTAAAAATATCAACAAGACAAAACACTATCTTGCTTTTAATGTTTCTTTTAGTAACATTTTTGTATAATTGCACATTTTGCTGCTTTGCACAATTTAGTTTCTTGTTCATTTGCAAATCTTATGGAACAGTTCTATAAATGCCCTTGAAAAAAGGTTTGTAACTGTTTTTGTGGCCAAACCCTAAAATTTGAGAGACATGATTCAGTGACACAGTTTCATAGAAGACTGTTTGGTTCCTGACCTTTTCTTCATTTCAACCAGAGGCAGCCACAACTATTTCCCCTCATTAGGCGCCACATCTTTCGGGGTCTGGAGCTTATGTGTGCGGGATAAGGTTCAGGAAGGTGTCATAGTCCACCGCTGAATAGATTGTTCACTAATTACACTGTGTGTGTGTGTGTGTGTGGTCAAAAGAAGTCAAGGCTATTGATTATTTTAATCCCCTATTTGTGAGTCTGTGATCCTCATGGCTCTGGATTCGACAGGGGAATCACTAATGGGCCTCAGCGCAGCCTGTCTCAGACCTCTCCCCGTCCAATTAACTTTCAACTGGAATCTGCCAGGAGAGAGAGCCGGGGGCTGGGCCAGCCGTGCCACAGCTACATCCCACTTTCTCTGCTTGGGAGCAACAGATTCACAAAATCCTTTAAGTCAAGAATCCCATTGACTAGATGTTTTCCATTTCATCAGTATTGTAAGATCTATTTGAGGAGGAAGTCATTCTCAGAATGAGGTATGAAATATGGTGAAAGAAGTCATGGTTAAAACAACCAATGTTATCAACCTGTCATTTCTACTTAAATGGTATGAAATAATGTCCCCAATTTCAATACACACAGATTATTATAGTCACCTAATATCAATTGTAACATGATCTTAAAACATTTCATTTCCCACAATTATTTTTCTTTAAATAAAGAGCTGTCTTGTCCACCACACATTGAACAAATTTAGTAGCAAACTGGCTAAAATTACTTTTTTTTTTCTTTTTTTTTTAACAAGTTAGAGAATGTAACAGGGAATAATAACTATTAGCTCTATTAGTAGTCATTTTTGATTAAATTAATTGGATATTTAACAACACTGTAAACTTACTGCGGCCTACCCATCACTCCAGCATTATCTTAGAATCGAGAGAAATGCACCAATATTGACACAAAACATTCTGATGAACAACAGCCACCGTTATCAAGCACAGTTTGTACAATTGATTAGTATATTGTTACATTTAAAATGTTTACATCTGCTTTATTTGTAGATCCTGGGTGTATTATAAGGTGAGATCAATGTAGCAGTATTAATGTCTGTGTCTTGAACAGTGTCTTAAGACATATTGGAAATCCATGTTGTAGCAGGCAGCGGTTGTGGTCGGCTACCGTTGCTTCAATCTGAGCAGCCATGTCGTATATCTAAATCTCTACGGTCACTCTGATTGGTCCCTGCAAATAAAACTGAACAATGGTCTTTGTGTGTTTATGGCTCTTGAATGTGCACACGTTTGTTGAGCCCTGGTCTTGAAACAACATGAAGGGACACAGACACGGAAGGTAAGATACTTTTAATAGCAATATTGCACCACCTCAACCTGTGCAACGTAGCAGACAGTCCATCCCAACATTCCTGTGTTTATATACTGTATATGATGACACTTTGACATGGTCTCTCAAAAAAATAAAGTACTATGTAGGTATGGCAGTGTAATTACAGTGCTTGTTATGTATTGTACATCATTTAATGTAAGTAAAACTCAGTGGCCCTTTATCGCACAGTATATAGATTCACTCACACTGACATACACGCACACACACACACACACTATTGTCAATAATGCACTTGGCAATTAAAACCTCATTGCGCACAAGTGCCATTCATAAAATGTGTCTTTGATTTGCAACATTAACATGTCCTGTTTTATCATTACATATCACATCCTGTCTCACAGGAACATCTGTCTTACTCGTTTTCCCTTATTTTAATCAGTGCTGCTCTAATTTCTACTGGAGTAACTCCCTTTGAGGCTCAAGGGGAAAGTACTTTACAAGGATGAGTTGCAAAATATAGACAAGCCATTTGATCAGAGGTCATTAAAAATGGAGGGAGGAGATGTCAAATACTGCTTTGGTTAAGACTGGACCATTTGTCATCTTGATTAATGACGCCTTATTGCATCAAAAACAATCACACTGATGGCGTTTGTTGCATTCCAGTAATCACATTGTCAGTTAATATGAATATTGTGTATAATATTTTATAATATTATCAATGTTAACATTATAATAGTGTTGATACTTCAGAGCCACAACGTGCGATTTTAATGTGCACTTAAACTGTACATATTCCCATTTCCATTTTTTGCGCAAAATGGGCACCAGTAATCTCAACTGCTCATAATTACTGTCACACAATTCAACTTAGTTCCACTCGTGCTGGGTTTTCCCTCTGTTCACACCTCTTTTTGTTGGACTCTCAGGATGTTTGTGTGTGTGTGTCTTGTGATGCATGTCTGTGTATCTGCATTCATTTGCATACATGTCTGTGTTGGTGTGAAAATATACTTGTGATATATCTTTGTGTACACTGATGTTCCTCTAACCACTCCTCCCGCAGCGAGAGTAATGATTAGATTCAGTCTGGGTAGATAAGGAAGCCGGAGAAGGTGCTGTACTTGTTTGTGTTCCCTCCGTGGACTTTGCCTCCGTCCAGCTGCACACACACCTCATCGCCCACGTCCAAATGCAGGATCACACTGTTAGAAGCGTAGTCGTAATTCTGATCTGCGTCCTGAGCGATGGCACTGGCTCTCACCTGTCACCCACAAAGGACACGTGCAAGGACTGTTAGAACATGAATACAACTGAACAAACTCGTGCAAATGTCACAGCCACTTACCCAACAGCTCTTTCAAACTTGAACTATCACACCGCACTCTACTCCTCTGTTATTAAAGAATTTGTTTTCAATCATTAACAGCCTTCAAATGATACGATCATGCCTGCGTGATATCACCTGCACATTAACGTTGATCAACACATGGATAGGACTGTGACCTGTGATCCCAGAGTTGGACTAATCAAACACAGCCACTCGGTGTGTTATTGATCAGCTGTGGCTGGGGCTCAGTGTACAGGATGGTGATCTGATTGAGTTGTGGAGATAAGTCAACTCAGTGGGGACAACAGGTTGTCTGTGGGGAAACTAGCTCAGCCAAGAAAGAGCAGCTATTGACCTGTTGCTTATGGTCCTGTGCCAGCTCAATATGCATGATATTGAGTGGCTATGCCTCAGCCAGACACTTTCACATTTGCATGCTGTGTGTTAGTTCGGTCTTATTGAGCGAGCAGCAGTGGATCTTTACTTGTTTGTTAACACATTTAATTGGGTTTACTCGTTGTGGACATTTAAATACACATGGTGAGCTCTAGTTACAGTTGTAGAGGATTTGTCCTTTTATTTTAAACTGGTAAGGGTCTTAAAGCTCCAGTGCGTAACTTTTGGTGATGTTGCTGTTGAAGTGTTGATTGTTATTTGTTGTCATTTTTCTGTCTCTGTTTGTTTCTTTTGTATGAACAGAAACCATGTGCCATTATTAGCGTGCTGCGTCCTTCATCTGAAAACGGGCTCTGTCAAGCAATACTATCAAACCCAACTGAGGGAGCGTTTGTGGCTGTTCACCAGCAGAGTGGGGGTGGGCTGGGTCAAGAAGCATCCGTCCCGTCAACCTTCTGAAAAACTGTGAGTTTTGACCAGCTGAGTTAACGTCTGAAACTTTTTGAGGACGCTTCTTTGTGTTTTCAATCGTAGTCCGACTTGTTTGCAGTCAACTCATCGTAGTAGTTTTTACAATAAAACAAACAAAAAATGAGTGCGGCGCAAGAATGTCGCTGGATGAAACAAAATCGAAACACCGCTATACGGAGACACACAGAGACAGTTGTGTACTTTGTATGAACTCAATTCACAATGATTTGAATCAAGTGGACATGTGTTTATCTTTAAAAGCGAGACAGTACAGTTTTAATATAAAATGAAAGTAAAAGACGAACAAGGCTTTTAATGTGCAGTGC
The DNA here is from genome assembly GCF_019176455.1 of Solea senegalensis. Classification (NCBI taxonomy): domain Eukaryota; kingdom Metazoa; phylum Chordata; class Actinopteri; order Pleuronectiformes; family Soleidae; genus Solea; species Solea senegalensis. The sequence goes on along the minus strand of NW_025320862.1, from coordinate 45,848 downwards.
ACTGTGCAAATCTGCAGCTGTGAATCCGATTTGAGTTCAAGTGAAACAAACACAAATAAAACGCCTTTTGCCAAATGTAAAAAGTACAAAAAGTGCCTCCACTGTGGAATGTATCAATAATTCTGTGTAGCAGCTCCAGTCATCAGACATATGTCAGCCATCAGTGGCCTTGTGTCTGGCTCAGTGTCCATCTACGGTGGGAGCACTCAATCTATGTCAGCAGCCAGACAAGCCGCGCACATCTCGGTGACAGCCACAGAATATGATCTGCAACTCAAGTACCATCATGTCATCCCCATCACTGGAGTCCCTTTCTCCCCAATGAACATGCATCAATTTGAAAACAGTCAGTCATTCGGCAGCAGAGTCTGATTTACTGTAACTGTAAAAAGATAAAATAAAAATTTTCTTTTCCCCTCCATCCGTGTTTTACCCTTTGTGTGAACACATTGTTCACCATTTATCAGCCGTGAAGTTGTTTATTACCTATAGGCGCTGTCTGTAGGTCCTTTTAAACGAAATTCGGGTCATGGATGTGGCATCCAACATGGAGCAACCAGTGGTGAAGCATGTCCCTGTCTACTCTAAACCAGATTGATTAAGGGGGCAGAGAAGTTGATCTCCGGGGGTTTCACAGCTCAACAGCCCCACAGTAAAACCAACCACAGCTGTTGTTATGCTGTTACAACGTTCATGCTGTGTAGTCCACAGGGGTTCTCAAACCTTTATATTTATTATCAGAGACACATCCAGTTTGTTTCTTCGTCTTGAGAATCTGATATGGGAAAATATAAAAGCATGTCAGATTTTTATATATAATTTCTTTTTTATTGTCCAACATGTATTGAATTAAAAATGGTTTTGTTTCCGTCATGTTTTAAAAACATGTGAATAAGTGAATGACCAAAAATGATCCACATGAAATAATTTGCTCCCCTCATCATGTGGATCGAGAGATTAACATACCCCAATGTAATACGACTTTCCTCCTATTATTATTAGTTCATGAGTAAACAGTTAAGAAAACAGATTATGAAATTAGAGAAAAACTAATTGTTAAAGACAATCATTAGAGACAAAATACTTTTTTTTATAGGCTTGTCTAAGCTTTATGAATCGGTGTAAACACAAAACTGGGCATAATCTACCATTTCATAATCCCCCAGATGACCATTTCTTAAAATGACACCAATCTATTGTCATCTGTAAAGGTTATTTTGTCGTTCGTCTTGACATATATGTAGCGACAGCCAATACCACATTTGCATCTTTGGCTTTGATTCTGACACTGATGTTGTTCTTGTGACTTCCTATTGACACGAGGAATATGTCATCCTGCTCATTATTTTTTGGACAAGCGGCGTAATGGAGGGAGAAATAGGAATAAATACCCCCAACACCCATCATTCCTTCTCAGATTCTTATGACAAAATACAGGGAAGTGTGCTTGTATTTTGTGCAACAGAATCATTTTCATCACTCAGCGTGGACATCGTTTTGTCAATATGTGATATATGAATTGGTGCTTCAGCTAATGTGCCTGTGTGTGAAGAAATAACGCAAGGCATCCATTAAAGTAGACGCCAGACAGAGAGGTATGAGATCCGTGGTGGGATTAGGACAGGAAGCCGACAGAGGAGATGGATACGACTGATCGGAGGACACAGACTGATCCATGTGAACCAGGCTGCACGCTGTGCTGATTCTGGAGCTGGAAGGATTGTGAGGCGTAAGGCAGGGACCCCCGGGGCCTGCCTGTGGCTGTCTCTGTCTCCACCTCACCCTTTCATTATAGGGCCTCCACTAAACACGCCTGGGAGCAGAGGAGGCCACAAAGGGGGTGCAATGGTAGCTGCAGTGTCATTTTCTATACACGTGGAGCCGCACTGCAGACGATAGACAAGGATAGACAAAGGGGGTGTGGATGTGGGGTGGAGTGCAGTGGGGTGGGGGCAGAGCAAAGGGGAGGGAGGAGGGATCTGATCAAGCGAAGCTATTTTGTGAGACCAGGGAGATGTGGGGTTATATGAAGTCTTGTTTTTATCTGTGATGCTGTGCTCCACTGGTAATAAAACTGACAGGATTCATTCACTGTGATATACTGACCTCTTAGAGTGGAGACAATAGAAAAGTAGCTGTTAAACTTACCTAAGGGACTCCAGTACATGGCAGGAGGGTTGGGGACTCTAGGGGGAGTGGGATGGTGGAGGATGTTGTGGAAATAGAATATTTATTGGGTTGGTTTTCCCCTCTCCTCTGGGAGTCCCGGGATTACATGGTGACAAGATGTAGCAGAACCGTACCTTAGGATTGCTATTACCATTGCCATTTGGTATTCAAGCCTGTGATCTGCAACACGCAATTTGTCAAAACTGTGCACAGTATCAGCGGAATTGACTCATCTTAATTAGTGCGTTTCATCAGGATTTTAAGATATATGTATTTTTGGATCTCTTAGGAATTGAAAAAAAAAAAGAAAAACTGACATGACTTAATAAGACAAATTGTATTTATCTACCAGTCCTGCCCTTCACTGTAAGACTAATTATATTTTATCTGTAGCACATCGTATCATAGCTCTGTGCTGGAGGAGGTTGATACAGGTAGCACTCATTAAAGCAAGTGATGACATTTTAAGACAACTGTGAAACAAGTTGACCTTTAACTGAGCTATTAAAAGAGTTGACGATTGGTAAAGAAAAAAGAAAGAAATTAAACCGAGGCTGCAACCAGTAACTATTTGTCTACATTGAGTTAAGAATATTTAAAATAGATACACAGTGCAGTGGTGCACGATGGGAACATTAATGAGTAGGTGAACAGCTCACATAGCCTGCAGTTAATGAGGGGAAGGGGAGAAGTTCCGTTGAGGTGTGCATGATGTGTTACCACCCTTCACAAAATAAAGCATACCAGCATTAGGATAGACTGTCCTAATAACATTTGCTACCATGTTAGAATATTAAGCAGCATAAAACCCATCTATCCCTGACAGTGAATTAAAAATTGAGTGATTAAGCACATTTATAATATGGTGGCACCAGTAGGAAGGGCATTCATGGCTATTTGTTTTGAGCAAAGCTAACATTAAATCATTAAGTATACTAAGGATAGAAGAGGGATCCATCATCATCCCAAACTAGATTGGGATTTCTGTTTGACATGGTGGTGTCTTGTGTTTTTTGCGCCAATAACACAGTTGAGGGTCGATCTGCTGAGCAAGAATAGGCCTTTAAGTAACATTTACATCACACACACACTGTGCCACAAGTCAATCACTGTCGCATAACACACATGGAAGCACCCCACACACACAACCCCCCCCCGACCCCCGCACCCCCAGTCCTAAATCCTCTGACACCGAAGCCCTGTCATGCTGCAATGATTTGTGAAAGTTAGATTGAGGGGTGAGCAGGTAGGCTTTACAGATTGGGGGATTTACCAAAGGTAATAGGTATTGGATCTAGGGATCCAGTACCACACCACACAACACATCCTCCTGGCATTGCATTATATTACACTTGTGTCACACATCACAATCCATTAGCTTGACATTGTGTACCAACAGAAAGAGTTATATATCAAAGATTCCTTTTAAAAAATCTGTTGTTGTCTTGAGTTTATCATTTTACTATTTTGAAACAGTCTCCTTTGAGTATCTACATCTGTTGGAGTAGTAGCACAAAGACAGTTTTCTTCTTCTCTGGCCGGCCTTGATCACATATCAAACCCCGAGACATGTTGAGTGGGTGTCCATTGGTCATCACACCTGATCTCATCCTGGCCTTCACCACCAGCCTCCCAGATGCCTCATCTACCAGCCCACTGTCTCCACACCACCATTAAGTCATCTATCTTCCTGTGCGCTACCCATGATCATCCCGACAACTCACTTGTTTTGTTTTGTTCTCCCTTTCAGATGAACATCTCCGCGCCATGTCGGGTCTCTCGCGTGTCATTCTTTCTCTCTGAGTCTGTTCGAGTTCTCAGTCCGGTGGGCTGGCCGCCGAAAAAAAATTTACCTTATCTGTTTAGGTGTAAAAGTTCAATCAGGAATGGAAGGTGGCAAATTTGTAGCTGGGACAAACCTTTTTTTAAAAAGAAATACAACCCAGCAGATAAACAAAATATCCAATAAAGTTTCAGTACCTTCGGCCATGGTAAAACAGACTATTTGATTCTACAGTCAGGAATGCACCCTGTCAAACATAGCGTCCATGTAGTAAACCCTCACCACTGACTGGCCTCAGGCAGATTCCCTTCTTGCCACTGGGCTTAAATAACTCCACAAATATGAGCAGGTATTCTGCCACAATACATTTTTACCCAGTTTTCATGCATCGGGAGCTGGGTTTAAGGAGGCCACCTTGTGGACCTGGTGTCAGGTGGCCCAAGGTTAGGTTAAATAATTGAGTTGAGTGAAAAGATAATTAATGGAGAATCAATGGACAAGCAGGGGAGGGGTTATAGAAGAAGAAAGTATAGCTGGTGTTCAGGGGATCTAATCTAAGATGTATAAATTATTTAGCAGTCTAAGATGACTTGAATGACAATATAAGACATAGGGCAGGCGGTAATAAACATATTTATCTTTGTGGTGCTTCATGATGAATCATTTTAAACGTTTAATTTACATCTCACCCAAAAGTTGAAATCAAGTAGCGGCCTTAATTAGTATGAACCATGTAGTATGTGAGTTGGAACGATCCTTATTAAGAGAATTTTCTATTTCAAATGTAATGAATGAATACTGAGGCATGGCTGCATATTAAACACTAAAGCTAGTATGATGTCAAGAAAATGTCCTATGTGCACTGACCATGCACTGACCGTGCACGACTCTTTTAGGCATATTATACTCCTCTCTACAATGCTCATTTGTGGATTCATTTTAAGAAAACTTCAGGTTGCCTCTAATGATTGACAGATATTGCTCAAGAAACATTAGTGTGTTTTGTGTAAAGTAGGAGCTTTACAATAGAACCTGATTAACCGCATTAATCTGTCCACTAAATAATATACTAACTGTTGATTTGCTGCTGGCAAACTCCAGGTTTAGTGCAATATATTTACAGTCATATATAAATGTGGAAACATCGATATGATTTTTCTTTTTCTCTTTCTAGTGTCTGTTGTTTAAATTATTGGATGGATGGATGGATGTTAAAAGGAACTTGAAGAATGCTTCCTGAATTTGGAGTCCTCTGATGAAATCCCTGTGATTTGCCCCACCTCTCGTCTTCCCCCATCAGCTCCTCTGTCTTTAATTAGTGTCTGGGGAATGAGACAGTGGATGAGTGGACTGTCAATTTTACATTCGTTATTTATTTAGCTGAGGTGTAGGCTGACTGGTCCACACACTGACAGGCATTTCTGCTGTGCTCTTTTGCACTTCTGTTTATGCAATAATCAGACTCTGCGTATGATACTCCCTAATTAGACTGTTCCGTTTTGTAGGCCGCGTTAGCATTCTGCCACTTGTCACTTCGACACAGCAAACATGGGAATGCAAATATCTGTGGCTGAGGGTTTAAACTGTATAGCATGAATTCCCCTTAATGAGGAGGAGGATTGCTGTATCATTCCTTGGCTGTCATGTCTCCACCTGCAAATGGAATGTGCTCTGAATCTGACGAGCTCAATGTTACAGAGGTGAATGTGAGTCAATGGCAACACAGGATGGTCAACAGTGGAACAAAAAATCTGTTAGATGATCGTGAGTGTGCATACAAACACATCAGTATACATGCCTCTGCACGCTCTCTCTCACACACACACACACACACACACACACACAGTGTTACTAACCAGTCCGTTCTTCCTCAGGTCTGCCCACATGCTGGTCCCGTCACCACCTCTCATGAGAACATGGTAGGTGAAGAAGTAGATGCCAGGCAGAGGGCAGGTGAATTTGCCGGTGCTGGGCTCATAGTAGTTTCCTACATTGGTCACCACATCATCAAACTTCAATATTTCATTCCCCTCGTGCTGCTTGCGTAGCCCTGCATAAAAGGCAATCTTGGGTGTGTAAAGCGAGGGCGAATAGCCACCTGGTCCTGGACCAGGGGGCCCCTGTGGACCTGGTTTGCCTGGCTCACCAGGGGGTCCACGTGCTCCTGGAGGACCTGGCAACCCCGGAGGCCCACGAAGCCCAGACTTTATCTTCTTCCCAGAGTAATCCTGGGGTGGTGGAGACACAGCCGTCAGCTCCTGGCCTGGCTGAGAGGTGGTGTACGGGTCACATACCATCCGGCAGCTTCCTAGCATTTCATAATGGCTTCCTGAATTTCCAGTATTCCCCCCTTTGGTTGTGTGGACCAGTATGGGAATGGCTACTAACAGTATTAGAACCATTGCCACACCTACACCAGCGCCAATGACACGTTTCCTGCGACTGAGCCGCGAAGCAGCCAGTGTCAGGAAGTCCTCTTCCCCCTTGGCTGGAATGTTGCCGGCCAGGATGAAGCCTCTCAGTGAACCACTTTGGTGCAAAAAGGTGAATAAAAATGTGTAGAGGAGCGAAGGATAACTCGTATACCACCGGGCCAAGTCAGATAGGATGAAAAATGGCAGACAGTCAGGAGGGAAACAAACAAATGAGAGGATCCTGTTGTGATGAAAACGGCCAGAGGGCCAGAAAAAAGATATTTAAAAGGCAATCTCGTTTTAAGAAAAATGAAAAACCTTATATACCACAGCTTTTAAAGAAATAAGCACTCAGATTTGTGGTGAACTGCTACAAAAAAAGCATAATTTACCTGGTGAGGTCTTGTTCACCTTTTTTCACCTCGTCTGTCCTCCAGGTTAATTTTCAACATCAAACAAAGACCATGGCTAACGCTGGGAGGAGCAGAATTTATCAAAAAATATAAAGCTGGTGAAAATTAAGAGCTGGGGCCAAAATTCAACTCATTGAGGATTGATTGGCTACAGTCTTTGCTTAATGAAGAGAGAGTTTAGATTGTCCTCTTTTTTCAATCAAAGAAAAAGCTTTCAAGTCCCCTTGACACAGGATATTTCTTCACCTGAACGTCTTACTTAATGCCATAACTGAGTTAGGTTCATCAGAGGTCTTTACTGAGCACAGTCATTTTATGACACCTCACTTTTGTCTTATTTCCACTGTCCACCTTTAAGCGTTTTGTCAACCTGGGTGTGATTCTTCCTCTGGCTATATTTGGATCTGGGGGGGGAAATTACAAAAAGAACAAATACATCCAATAATTAATTTGTTCCTGTATTTACCATTGTGTTATTGTAAATGAACTGTGCAAGTGAATAATACATACAATTCAAATTATATTATAAATATGAATAGCAAAGTAGCATCTACTATTAAATTAAATGCTTTTAATTTTCTAAAATGATTATTATCATTTTATTTGTATAGATTCAATGTATTTATTTCCAAGACAATATCACAAGGCAATAATAAAATGTGAAAGTACTGAAAGCAGCAAAGACAAAAGAATAACTCACCATCGGTTTCTCATACTCCAAGGATTATTGTGTATATGTGTCCAGACTGCGTCCCACCAAAACGACTGAGGCGCTTTGGAACGCTGTGGTGCCAAATGGAGAGCTGGAGAGCGGGCGCGCGGGAGATGCCAGGAAAGTGATGAGAGTTTCTTAATCGGCGCTTAATCCCCCTTTTTTTTCTTTTCTGGCGAGTTTCAGCGCGTGCAAACTTCAGAATACGTGAAGCCCAGAAAAGATCTGCTGAGGAGCACTTTGTGATGCAAATCCAAACGAGGGACGCGCGTGGATTATGACGCTCATATCCAGTGTCTGTCCACTGCACTAGAGCCTATTGCAGTGTGTTTGTCCAAGCCGACACCTGTTAGATCGATCTCTCTCTCTCTCTCTCTCTCTCTCCCCCTCTCTCGCTCTCTTGCTCTCTCTCTAATCAGCGTCCTCATTTTGCTCTTCAGTTTAAACTGCAGTCCACAGCCAAATTTATATTAAAAAAACATCCAAAAAATAATGATAAAAACATGCAATGTGATGTTTAATGCACACACATTTTTTTTGTATTAATTTTCATTTTATGAGCCAAACTGAAATGGCAGATTCATGTCAACTGTCCTCCACACAGCACTTATGCCTTCACTCTCTGTGTGTCTTGTTAGTCTGACATTCACCTGTTGTTCCAGGCAAAACTCTTTGCGAGCAAAGTGTTTGATAGGGCGCTGCCAAATGAAGGCAGATGTTTTTATACTCTGTATGTTATGGGAGGGCGGACAGGAGGACGACTGAGGAATGGCAGCCTTGGTGTGATGTGTGAAAAATGGAGTGCATGGGGACTGTGGACGCGTGTGTGTGTCTTGCATTCCCACAGTTTTAAAGCCTCATTAGTGAGACACCCTTCCCCGCACGTTGTGCTGCTCTTTTTCCCTTTACCTACAACCTTACACACAAACATAGACTGTATGATGACTCCGTTCCAGTGTACTGCACACATACAAGGACATGCATTGACATAGGAGTGGTTTTTGCACCATCGGCGCTGGTGTAAGGTCACGTTTTTGGCTTCTTGCATCAACATTTTCTTGCTCCTAAAAGGACAGCGGAGGAATAATAAGATGTAATGTCGGCTGGTATCATAATTTTCTTGGAGTCATGTGTCACCTGTCTGACAGGGATAACCACAGATCTGTGAGTTTAAAGTTTAATGGCTGAAGCGGCGGGAGCAAGGGGGGGATAGGTCTTAATACAGTATTGATGACTCACTTTTCATCAACCAACACGTCCACGTCCCCTCAGATGTAATGACCACTGTCTAGCAATAGGGATCATTTCTGCCTGATCCCTCCAGACAGAGATGGATAAGTTTTATGGTGGTTTTCGGAGGATGTGTTGTGTTTAGAAATGAAGGTGGAAGGATATGGAAGGTTTGGGAAGAAATGACCTGTGATATTTCCACTGGGAAATGTTGGTTGTATAGGGACAAGTTGAATGCTGTGTCGGTCCCATTTTGCAGGTCAGTCCGCCTGGACTGCCAACCGTGCTCAGGGGTCCTCAGCAGCATCAGGCAGATAATCACTGCCAACAGTCAGAGACAATATGCTCAGAATTGGATTTTTAAAGCCTGTTAAAATATTACTGAGGTGATTAATACTGAAATATGTATGTGTCTTTCAGTTTTCTGTCTCCCCCACTCCCTATTCTCTTCTTGATTTGTTCCCCTTAGTATTCATATCCTCCTATTTTAACAGTATGTTGATGAAATATGTCTTTTTTATTCAGCACAATTGTTTTATCGTTTTACTTGCTCCAATGTCACCGTCTCCAGTGTCACAAATAGAAAAAAAGGGGCCACGGGAGAACCAGTCCTGGGCCGTTTGAGTTATTAGTTTTTTTTTATAATTAATTTCTTATTATTATGATGGACCAAGAATAAATCTCTGTCTTTTGTGCAAACGCCTGCATAATTCCTGCCCTAACTTTTCTCTCCTCCATTCTGTGTAAACAAGTAAGTGAAGAGCAGGGGATTATTTACAGCCGCATTGCTCATGTTATATTGCTCTTTTGCTGTGGCTGCTTTGTCTGCATGGCTTCTTAAAGTCACACTGACTCTTCAGTTCAACCATCCACGGCAAGATTTAAATACCTGTAATAATTAGTATTATTAAATTAATAATTAAAGAAATAGACGAGTTGGAACTGCCTTAGTTAGAGTGAGTGAAATGCATGAAAGTGTTGTATGTCATGTCCCACAAATTGCAGCACGGTTTACATAATCCACCCCGGCACAAGGAGTGTGACCAACACATACTGTGCATCAGCTCAGAGGGATGATGACATATGGTCCTCAAGAGGCACGTAACTGCCGGAGGGCCGTGACTCTCAGGGGAACCACTGCTCACGTCTTGCACAGTTAACACTGACAGGTATCCTGCTATTAAGATCTCTTTCTTTGCTATGTGGATTACTGCCTTGTAAATCAATTTGGATGTAAAGAGGCGGTTTTGAGTGAAGACTAAAGGCAAGGAGAACTGTTCAGTCGAGGCAAAAGATGCCGGTCAAAGACATCCACACGCAACTGTGCAAAAGTCTCGTCAGTTTTGTTGTTTTTATATCTGTCAAATTCTGTGTACGGAATATCGGAATTTGGACTGGAATGATGTGACTGAAAGACTGTCTTATGTACATTAGCTTTGTCCCATGCAACATGTGTATGTATGCTCAAGCATGTCTTGAATAAACCTGGTGTAATTCACATTCACTTTTTCACAACCGATATTTTTGGACATTAAATAGTAAAACAAACACTACTTGACACTTTATCCTGTAGAAGTATTTTGTCTGAGTAATGTGTCATTTTAAAACTGCGTACATGTTCCCCTTATATATTCTCGATGTGTTCCAGTAAATGCGTAATTGTACTGCATGGTCATCAGAGCGTTGCTAAAACAACATTTCTGATAGTGGCCTACTTTTGCACAGTACTGTACACGAAGAGTCTCATGTGACTCAGCCGATGCTTGTATTTGGTTCGACCCATGAAATGAGCCTATTGTGGCCTATATTATGAAATATAATAGAGTTCAGGGTCTTACTTCACTAAAATATGTCACATTTGTTGCAAATCATTCATTCATTCGTTGTCCAATCCCAGATTTTTTTGCAAAGCAATCCAAGATAAATATTTGGATTGTCTGTCAAGTCATATTGTTTTTGCGCTCTGATAAAAAATGTTTTGTTTTGGGTTTTTTTACTCGATGTCTCACCTGTGCATGTGTGTTTACTGTACAGTAATTTGTAATCAGTGTGCACCAGTGTGGATGTGTCTACATCCTGGTGTTGTGCTGTTTCATTAGGTTCTGATTATGGGGCCTGATGCAGAGTGACAGTGTGCAGATTGAGTTGCACAGCCACTCTAATTCTCTCTATTAACAACAACCCGACACACTGCTGCCCTGAACCACATTTATTAATCACAATTTGTCATCTGTCCGATGCTCCACCCTCTCCTTCTCCCTCTCCGCCGTTCTCTCCCTCTTCTCTCTCGCTCTGTTCTCCCTCCCAGCAGGGCCAGTTACCGCCTGCCCACCCCACCCCTCCTTCCCCGTGTCCTCACCCCAGCTCCGTTTGCGTTCAGCTCAGAGATATGGTCCAGCATACAGAGGGGATGTTCTCAGTCTCCTCCCTTACTCACTCCTCTCCTCTCCTCCACACTTTAACTGCACTCTAGAAGGAGTCTGATTAATCATAAAACTACTTTGCTTTAATTGGCTAAATTACAGTTAACGACTTGGTCTGTGTTGACTGACTGAAATATACTGTAGATTATTCTAAATGATTGTAAAAGAAACAAAGCAACACATACAGACCTTGTGGAGTGTGCTGCCTCATTATAGAGCTGTTCTCCTATAGATATAGCATGCGATGGCCCTTTGAAACACATTGCATCCTTGCAGCATTGATCCCAGCAATGTGGAATTTCTTTGCACGCAAAATGCTGGCATGTAATCAATATGTATGCTGGGATGCGTAGATTGTATTAGCACATTATTGGTGAGAAAATATTCCCATAACTAAAATCACATTTCTGCTCATGTCTTAGTCAAACGGCCCTTGACCCTACTTAGAAAGATGATTTATGAGTCAGCTTGTCCCCCAGGTTTTCCACTGCCACTCAAATATTTGAGCTGCTTTAGGATATTCATTTACCTTAAACTGCAGTTTCATCACACAGAAGAACTTTTCTCCTAGTTTGCTTCTTCAGGAGTTGCAATGCCTCCATTGCCTCGTGTTGAGGTTTCGAGGAGATGTTGTTCTTCTAATTACAGCACCCTTCATCAACCCACCATCTCCTTTGTGAAACCAATCCAAAAGCCGTCTTACACTGAACCAGGGGCCCTCTACTGTTTCCGTTCAGTCAAATGGGTGTTTGGGGGAAACGGAGGCGATTTTCATGTGCAAATGTCAGTCAGTCCGCTCCCAGCAATCACAGGCCCGTCTTCTCCTGAGATCAGGGCTTGAGACACAGCCTGAATAATTTAGCAGCTCTGTGCCACAGTGCTCTAGGGTCACAACCTTCTAAAGTGATGACAGAAAGACATTGGCTGGCTTTCCTTCCGATTCACTCCCATTAACACGTATTTACCGTTCCAGATTCCAGGCAGACAAAGCAGAAGGCCACACTGGGGAGGAGAAATCATCAACGCTGTATAAACTCTGTCATATAGCACAGCACAACCAAACAATGACATTTTCACAGCATCCCCAAGTCAGTGGTGATCCCCTCCTGTGCCACACTGTGAAATAAACACGGCCCGCACACAAGATCATCCGAGCCAACAGTCACAGTCAAAAGAAATGATGGGCACACATAGAGAGAAAAGGTCGAGGAGTGACACACAGCAGGGACGGAGTGAAAAATCTACCGATGTATGAAAAGAGTGGATTAACATTCAGATAGTGTGTGTGTGTGGGGGCATCCAAATATCCTATTTCAGGGGAGGAGAGTATAAGTGAATTTCAAGGTATGATAAGGAAAAGCACGGAGACGTAGAGGACAGGGTAAAAAGAAACTGATCCCTCCTTTCAGTCAGATGCTCTACATTTCAATCACTCAGGGAGAGACGGACAGCATTTTGTCTGACAAGTGTGGTCATCAGTCGTCTGCTGCAGAACTCTGACAGCAACATGACGAGGATGAATGGACTGACCAGCTATTCCAACCAAGATGCACATCTTGTTGGGGGAAACGATAGATTTATCTGCCTCATAATTTAATTCAGTTATTATTAATTCATTTCTTGTTCAATTATCCATCACTTCTTTTCTTTCTTTTTTTAAATTTTATTTTACATATTTGGCCACATATCATTCAGTCATGATTTTGCGTCGAATAATATTTGTCCCCTTATCAATGCCATTACGCCTCTCAATATCTGCCTTCATTATAAATCAGCATTTATGGAAATCCAAAATGCCGAAACACAAAAATATCCATGGGCTGACTCTGAATGTCTCCACAGCACACACAGGAATGTGAGGGAATAGCAGGGAACTGTGAATCAGTAATACAGTGGGATGTTCCCATGGAGATATCAATTGTGATAGTGTATTAGCCCAGCCGGTGAGACGCAGGATCACTGAGACACACTGGTGCGTCCTGCTTTTCTCTCTCCACTTTTCCCCTCCTGACCTGTTGTCATGCACCACAGCAACACAATCAGTCATTTCAAACCTGGTTTGTGCGTATGCCGCATTTCTAAAGAGCTTAAAGTGTCAACAGGCATGTGGTTTGACCGTGTGCCATGGAAATGCACTACAAGGGCAGACAGAGGGGAGAGGAGGACACGCGAGATCCTTACAAATTATTGAGAGTGATGATTTGATGACATATGGTTGGTGGCTGTCAAGAGGTGTCATGATAAATTGAGCTGAGGAAGAATTACACTTTCTGTTTTTCTTTGCTCCACTTGTAAGTTCTCAGATGGGCTTTTGGGGCTGCATATCCCCAAAAGTCTGATGTAGAAAGCCAACAGTTGTGTTTTGGTTTTATTGTTTGTTTTATTTTGTATTATCTTACTGTTTTGCTAAATTTACTATACTACTGTACTACTCCTTGTTTATCAACTCCCTTTCCCTAAAGCTTTAGGGAACAACAGTGCAGCAGAAATGAAATGATGTTCTTCATTTGCTTTAAGCTTCCATTTCAAAATGCAGAACACACATTCTCTTCTGTTTCTTCTTCTGTCTGTTCAAGACAGGCACAAGACAGTGGCCTCTGTTAAAAGCAAGACCTTTGCCTGAAGTACGGATAAGATGCTTTACAATTTATAATCTAGCCGAGACAAAACACAAAACATTTGAGGACAAGACAAAACATGTATTATCTGTTTTTGCCAATAAACTCTCCTAAATCTTACACACTGGATCTTTAAAAAACAATCTTAAAATAATTGCATAGATATTCATATTTTGATGGTCCCATGATTTTTTATTTACTGCTTTTTATTCACCTTTTGAGTGAAATGTCACTGCATCTAGTGACAGATTTGCTATGAAATTGTGTGCAGCCATTTATTTTGTCCTCTTCCTTAATTAATTCTCAAGTAACCTGATCAAATACCTGATCAACTATACAGTAATGACATTTTACTCCGAAATCATCACCAATGTGCCTTGACAAAATTGTCTCAACTGAGGAGCTGAAATCTTGCGCAAGAAACATAGGAAAAATAACAAATCACTTCAATAATTTAATGAGGAAGTGAAGATGAATTTCTGAAAGTGGATTTTAAGGAAAGAAACATGTGATAATCAGTCTGGAAAGGGAAGGTCATCCCACCTTTGGGGACTCAGCGGGGAAGAAAGCAGGAACCATGTGGAGAGATAAAGACTTGGAGTGTGAGTAGGAGAGTCTGAGCTAAATGGGCAGCAGTGATCGATGTACGTAGCCTTGCCTTCTAGCTCTAGGTACCGGAGTGGGGGCTCATACAGGAATCAAGGTTTTAAACTACAAACAGCCTGTGGCAGCCAGTGACTGAACTGCGAAAGGAAGGAGCCAGGAAAGGATGAAAATGAAGCAGCAGCATCTTTCTGAGTAGGAGGCGGGAGCAGCAAGGGAAATTATTAAACCTTGATAATGGGGCTGGGGCTGATGAAGCGCATATTGTTGGTGGAGTTCAGTTAACTAATAGATAAACTGATGGATGATGATAGGACACACGGTGCAGGGCCAATCTTTGGTTAAGTCCATTAAATGAGATAACTCCTCTCTCCATGAATAATTATTTTCCAACAACCATCAGGTTTGTCGTTCTTCAAGACTTTTTTTAAGATGTGTGATATCCTCTTGCTTCTCCTTGAGTGGCTTTGTTTTCTTTTCATTGTACGCATACCAGGAGACCTGTTTCCCTATTTATAATTGACATTCCCTGTTGCATAATGTTTCTAACTGACTGATCAGTTATCAGAGATGGAGTTCTTTGTGTAAATGCAGTCTGAATAATTCATACATGGCTGTCAGAGAGAGAGAGAGAGAAGGGGAATTTTAGAAATCAGCTCACTAGGCCCCTGACCATGAATAATTGATCTAAACTGATTAAAGTTTGCAGTGATTACCCCTTCACCCAACCACCACCACCACCACCAACAGATAAAATGCCACACCTGTGTTTGCGTCTCTTTACTCATTCTCATTATTTTTCCCCCTCCTCAAACATGTTAACCACATGACCACACTTGTATAGTTTTGCTATTGTTCTTACATTATCAAATTCACTTGATTTAACTTCATTTGTGTTCAGAAAACAGACGTGCTCCTGTTCTCCGGGCCAACGTAAATGTTGAAGCAGCAACTTTAAATATGAGACATTCATTAGTAGCTAATATTGAAATTCTGAAGAGCACGGGGGTTTCTTTCTCTTTATCCCTCAGGCAGTAAATCATCCGTTAGCCATAGAAGCTCTCAAGCACCGCTGTGATCGCGTCGCCACTATACTACTGGGTTCTTGGCAGAGCTACAGTACCTTGATCAAATTGTGTCCACTTGCTGCACACCGGCTAACACACTGACAAATAGCAGACTCATTGGGATTGCTTCTCACTTTTCTTAACCTTCAAGGTCCAACTAAGGAAGGCACTTTGATCTGTGTTCCACCGCCAATGAGAAAAATGTGTGAGAGAAAGTGATTTGAAGGAGGAGAAAGGCAGGGAGTGGGAGGGTGTGTGGCAGAGTGACAGCTAATGACAGTAGCTACACACTGTGACCTTTAGAGTGATCACACAAGCATGACGAACCAGGCTCAAGGTGACAGAGAAGCTGGCTACTTTGGAGAAGAATGTTCAGGACAATAAATCCTTGTGTGCCTGTGATTAGACAGTCACGGTGCAGCAGTGGTGATTGAGAGTGAAGGTAATCTGGATATCGGTAGCACTAAGGTTTGTCTGTGCTTAAATGCCGTTAAAGATAAAATATTCACTCAGGCAACACCTTTTAAATTTTTATTTATCCAGGGAAGGTCAAGTGCTTTGCTCAAATGGCAATACTGCTCTTCTGTATCTCTCTCCAAGTTCAGCTATTCTCAATGGCTTCATGGGAATCAAATGCTGAATTGTACATTGGCAGTGATCACGGTGCAAAAGAGGCTTGTTATTGATTTCAACACGTTAAATGAATATATGCACGATTACTTGCTGGTTTTCAGTAAGCCAGCCTGACTGTTTGCAGTAAGCTGTCAGCCAGAGATGCAGAGATGTTCTACAGTCAGTGTCTGCAGAAGTCATTAAGAGTATTTCATGACAAATTGTAGAATTGTGTGGAGGCTGTGCACAGAAGGATACAGCAGTGCTCTAATAATAATAACAATAATAACAACTTTGATTTCTAAATCCAAACCCAAGGTCGTGGTACAAGGAGAAACAAGACAAACCAGTACAAAAATCAATCAATCAATCAGGTGGCAGCAAACCTGGTCTGCTGTTGTCACCTCTCAAAGCTGAAATTTAAATGCATTCTTCATTTTAGGTCGCACTAAATCCATCAGGGCAAACTACTGAAACACAGTGTAAATGTTTTTGATTGATATCGGAAGTCTCGAATGCTAACATGTTTCCCCATTGTGTTGGCTTATATTTTAGCTGAAGTTGTAAGTGATGCTCCGTGCATATCGCCACAGTCATTGCAGACTGGTAGTGACACATTATCCATTTCCATGAACCAGCCTGGGACCTGGACACTCACCCTCAGGCTGCGGGCACGGACAGAAGGAAAAAAACTTCATATGGAGACTTACTCTAATCTTAACCATAATTACTGACCTAATCTGCACCTTGACCTTAACCTAACTCCTAACCTCAGCCTAACTTCACCTTAAAATGTAATCATTGATGTTTTGGGGACTTGATTTTTGTCCCCATGAGGAAGACAAGCTTCCACGATATGACTTTGTGAACATATTTAGGTCCCCACAACATAAGGAATACCAGACACACACACTTATTACCTGTCATGGATCAGCAGGTCTAGATCATATTTGCCGTGCATCAATACACGACACTGAATACACTGAATTAAGAGTGAATAACCCATCAACATGACACTGCACTTACACTGGTTATTCACCCAGTATTATTTTCAAAGTGTTCCCTGTCACTAAAAGGTTAAATGCCTGAGAATAGGTCTACAGAGAAGATGTGACCTACAGATTGAAAAAGGAGGTAGGGAGGTATATAGCAAGGGAGGATGTGTCCACTTCAGGTCCCTGCTGGAAGTGACTGGGCTCTCTATGTGTCCTGTCAGGCAAACACCCTATCCTAAAAAGGCAGAAGGGGGGAAAAACTCCCAGATTGCATCACACACGGTTGGCCTGGGCCTCACCCTAGTCTTCTCCTTGTCTGCTTTCCTTGTGCAGAGACTTCACAAGAGATGGGAGGAATACTAAGAGCAAGCATGGATTTTCTGCTGGGGGGATGGAGGAAGCGAGGGAAGGCTGGTGGAAGGTGGCGGGGTTGACTGCTCACATCAGACTCCTCTCTTTTTATCTCACCCTCTCCCTTTCTCCTCCGCTTCTTCTCATCTGCTCAGCTCTGGAGGGACCCTCTGTTTGTCAGCCAGGCAGTGGAGCGTCTCTCTCTAACCCCACCACATCCTGCTTCTCCCTCTCTCTCTCTCTCTTTAAATCCCCACCTCTCTCTTGCTCTGTTTCTTTTGTCTTTTCATAATACCAGTTTCTTGCTTTCCTCTGTTAAACAGCCTTGTCTCTCCTTCTTTAATGAGAAAGACCACTGATAAAGACCAGAGACAGAGTAAGATATGAGTGATGTGAATTAAACACATTTTTTTAAGGTTTATTATTTTTATTAGTATTATTATTGTTATTATTATGATTATCATTATTATTGTTGTTATTATTATTATTATTTCTGGTCCACATTTTCAGTTTTTTGTTTTTTTTGCAGTTTGCATGGCGAGGCATGGTATTGCCTTGTTTTGGTTTTATTAGTTTTTGAGACACAGATTTCTGCCACTGCCCCTTCACAATGGAGACTGGTGAATTTTTGATTACGGTGCTCACAGCATCAGAGAAAGTCAAAAACAGTGTGTCTGTTGCCTGACATTACCCAAGGACCTCAAAGTGACTGAGTTGACCAAGGTCTATTTCTTCACAACAAAGTAAACCTAAAAAATACTCTGTTTGTACAGAGTAATAGGAACGCTATTTTTGGAAGGCACATAATGAGTGAATTTTATTAATCTGAATTTTATATTCCGTAAACACTTTTTCACCTCTGGCGGATTTGGGGTAATTGTACAAAATTCTTCTTTCTATTCATTGGATAAACAAATTCACACTGTCACTTTACAAAATGAATTTAATCAGCCCTCTCTATTCTCACCTCTCATCCTGTCATTCCTCTCTGTCTGCTTCCTTTACAACATCCCTCTGTTTCCCTGCCTCCTCCTCAGTCCCAACTTCACTCCCCATGTGTTCAGATTTGAGGGAAAATGTGGAGCTCTATTGATTTTTGAAGCTGTGAGATGACAAGCCTGGTCTCAGACCCTCCTGTTTACATCAGATTTGCTGCAAGACGCTTGTGGTCACACAGAAGAAGAAAGTATAGAGATTCAGAGAGAAGAATCACCAATGCTTCCCCAGTTACCTGTCATTTTGTCATTCCAGTATGTAAAGACATTTATATTCTGTATTATCTACATCTTATTGTTTTGGTTTATGTCCCTGGTCTAAAACATCAGGTGTAGTCCATTGTGACACACCACTGAGCTGTCAGGACAGATTGTAGAAAATGCCCAAACAAAGGACGGTGAGTCACACTGGCATTTGGACGTGGAGATGAAATCTCTCATGCCTGCAGATGTGTCCTGCAGCTGGGGATCACAAGCTGCTACAACAGGGGAATAACTGAAGATTGAGGGGTGGCATTGACTAGATTGCCGTGACTCACTTTGATTCAATTTCCCTGTATGGCACCAAATGACAGCATACATTATCTCAAGGCACTTTACATAATAGGGTAGAGACCTTACAATTTTATAAAGAGGAAGAAAAGCCCAACTATTCATACAATGAGCAACAACGTGGCACCAGTGGGTAGAAAAATCCTTTTTAACAGAACTCAAAACCATATCATTAAACAAAATCAGCCGCACTCCCACAGCCAGAAGGAAATACAGGGGATGTTTATTTCTGAAGATCTGTTTGTCAATCCTCTAACTCTTTGACTTAAACCTCTCAGTTTGTCTCCCCTTATTCGTTTTCTTCATCGTCATCCACGTGTGTAGTAGCATTATATATTTAAGGATTCTATGCATCACTGGACATATAAGTCAGTTTAGAACTGTGTGTTGGTGAAACTGAAACGTGGGCATTAATAACTGACAGTCCATTGACTGGCCTGCCAACTGTTGTTAGATGAAGTAGCAGCTTTTCCAAGACCAAAGCCTACATCACATCCTTTGATACCAACCACAAACCTTCCTTCCTCCCCCGCAGCTATTTATCTACCTCTCAATTCATGTCACCTTTCATTTCTCGCAATTGTTTTCAGCTGTCTTCTTGCTTGACCCCTGGTCTCTCTTTAAAGATGCATGTGGATTTCTGGCAGCTTGCAGTTTTCTGTTTCCCACCAACATGCCACATCTCTGTGATTGGCCTACAAAGTGCTCTTTGAAGCTTCCCTGCATCCTCTAAACATCTTGGGGCAACATTAAAGCCCCCACATTTGGGGGGGGTGCTGTGATTCAGGTATGTGATTCCTTTATATGTCCCCTCCATTTTTTACGGAGGTCTTGTTTCTCAAGGAGAATGTCAAGCAGGGGGGAACGGGGGAGGAAGCAGCTTCTCTTCCTGTGTTTGTGTCCATCATGTGTCATGGCCACTCTTGGCTTTCGTGTTCTGTCTGGTTGAGTCTCTCCTGCTCCAGCAGTCTCCTTGCTGAAAATCTGTGTCCCTCAGAGGCAGGAGACTCATTCTCCTCTGCATCCATTTCAGCTCAGCTCAGCTCAGCTCAGCGTAACTTGGCTCTGCTCTCACCTTGCTGACACCAGTTCCTCAGTAGACACCTCTCCCCTGCATTGGCTCAGCTGGCTGACTGACAGCTATCCATACAGATTAAGAGGACACACACTGTACTCTGTTGTTCTAACACTACTCCAGTTGCCACATCTCTGATTCAGACACAGGAAACATCATTTGACAAAAAATAAACATGACAGACTGGTCAGGTGATTGCTTGTTGTATTGGTTTGTAAAGTATAAACTACTCTCTTCAACAACTAATGTTGCTGCTTTTTTTTTTTCTTTTTTTTTTGCTTATGTAGAACCATTTTTTACTGCATCTCAAGTGTGGCTAATCATGGAACCCAATATCACACACTTGGACACAGACACTTGAGTGGTAGTCTGTGTTTGATTACCACGGGAAAGGAAAATTCTGTTGCAGGGGCCCAAAACAAGCCAGTGGTTGATGAAGACAAATGTGCAAACACATGTTAGCAGAATTGCTTTTTGGTTGAGCGTGATCGGCTACGCTCAGGAGGGCGGAACCCGGAGTTGTGATTTATAGTTTTGTGCTGTCCCTGGACCACCACTGTCTGCTGCCTCCCACTACTGTAATTACTACATGTGTCTATTAGAATAGTCCAGCTGCCCACAATGCATTGGAGAGGAGAGGAGAGGAGAGGAGAGGAGAGGAGAGGAAGGTGAGTTATCACTTTCTAGAGATAGTCTTGTTATTCAAACAGTGTTCTCTACAAAAGCATAATACAGAGGAAGAGCATAGAGTAAAAAGACTCTGCAGATGATGAGATAAAGGTCAAAAAGAACCATACTGAAAGGTTGAAGTGTGTATTGAAAAAAGGGAGAATTGGGTATCTTCCTATAGGTCATGTGTGAATTTATTTGGATGCTCTGCTCCATATAAAAGATTTGGTACAATACTTAAACTGTTATTTATTGTTTGGCCTCTTTTATGTTCTAAAAAGCCACAGACCTGCTTTCAATTAAGTTTTCCTTATATTCTTAACAACATCAGGGTTGTCATAACAGGCTCTTTGTGTAGCTTCAGCTGTAGAATTTTTGTTCTTCATCTTATTTCCACCACAGATGCACTAACGTCTGCTTTACCTTGGGCCTTATAGCATCTCCTAGTGGGCAAACTGCCCAGTATTTTCAGTCTCATGATAATGAATGCTTAATATAATGTAATTCAGTCAATGCCATCAGCTACCTTGTCAAATGAGAGAACTTGACATCGTCTGAGCTCGTTTAGAAAGTGGATTTTTCTGCCGTGTTTACATATGGATCATTTTCCCTTTGCTGTTTTATAGTCGTGGGGTGTGAGCCATCCACAGTAATTGTCAAAACATTGTATCTGTACACATAAAAACAGTCTGGTTTGGAGATAATAAAGCATTTTACATACGGCAACTAGATTTATTTCTTTTCTCAAATGAATAACCTTTTGCTTTCCACCTAAAAGGGAATTAATCTTTTTTCCTCTCTTTTCATGCGAGCTCTGAACTGATAATGAGACCGGACACTGTCCTCTGGTGTGTGTCATCTATGCAGTAATTGGCCTAGGGTTGTAAAGGGCATTCATGTATCAAGACAGAGAGCTAAGTGGCATACAATGACAGGGCTAAGAGAACATAATACAGTCAGTTAGCTTGCACAATTTTATGTTTATGACCCAACAAGCATTATGTATCCAGTGATTATCACAAAATTGTATAAATTGATAATGTTTCTTTGGGAGTTTGCAAACATTTGACTTTTGAGAGTTGTGCAAATTTAAAACAAATCATTATAATTGGGACTTCATTTGAATTAGATTGTTTTATTGTACCTTTCAAAACAAGTTAAGGAAAAGCAACCATTTTATTATGGTTGTTTTTTTAATCTTGTGCACAGACAGAGGAGTGTATGAGGAGGAACAGATCCTTTTGTTTTCCAGCAGATATAAACATTTACCTCAGAGACCTGAAAGTAAGAACAAACACCCTCAAAACCAAATCATCAAAAATTCCGATATTATAATATATGTTTTAATATTTCCACATTTCCACATGATCCACATTTTGTTTTCTGATACAAATATAGAACATTATCGAGCCAAAGTCCACTGATGTTTGTGTCCCACATATTGTCCCATCATTCACGCTCATTAATGTATTCCATTATATCCAAACAAACACCCTATTTCTGCGAGTGTGGATGGAGCAAACATACCAATATTTTCCACGTATTACTTTCACTGTCATTATTATTCATATTTCTAAATATAAAACTTCCATATAACCTTCATAGCATTTATAGGGGAAAGACAAAATGCTGGCAGCATTGCTGTTATTTTACGTGGCTGGATCGAGGGTCAAATGAATGATTGGGGTTACAGAGTGGATAGATATGTTCTGTTCACTGTGATATCACTGCTCATTAGAGAAATAACCATGGTCTCAATTGATCTGTGTGACCACAAGCTCATCGTGAGTTTAAGGTTGCATTTGTGAGCCATTGATTTCTATGGTTTATTAAAGGTACGGAGCTGATCTTACAATACAGAGCCGAACAGTGTGAAAGCAGGATTATCAGGAAATGGAGGTATTGATTGGGTCAAGATGCTACATTTCAAATTCCACCACGGACACAGAGTTTGACAGTGTTAGCATGACGATGTGGAGGAAATATTCAGAGGAATCACAAATAGATTGGACATCTTATACAGAATGGTATGTAATAATAAATGTTATTAATAATTAAAGGAAGATTATTATCTAACCAGTATCACCTTGTAGGCAGCTTGCCATAGGGTTGTTTAACCACTGGTGTACAAAATTAAACACATAAATGTACTTAAATGTAAACTAAATGTAAAGCTACATATATTATTATACTTTAAAAAAATAATATTAGATATTTTAAAAATATAACAACAAACTGTTAATTGCAAGCATTACATTACACTACTGTACGTAATAAAGAATAAAAACAGTCTGAAATAGTTTTGGTTTTATCGTGCATTCTAGTTCATTTTTTGTTATCTTATGATTATGTTTTGTTATTAATTTTAGCTCCTGGTTTAACTTTAGAAATTGTTGTTTATATTTGTATTAGTGAACGGCAGTTTGATCAGTCAACTGAGGTTGTTATGAATGTGTGTTATTGTTTGTTTGTTTTTTTAAATGATTTAATTAACTTTAAAGTTTGACGGGGCAAGAAAAAAAAGAATGCATACTCAAATACATGAGCAATCGTGGAAAGTGTGTAATCCTAGGTTTTTATTTCATTTGATTCCCTTTCACTTACTTTTGGTTTTGTCCAGTAGGTGTCAGTATTGCTACAGCATTTTTTTATCCCCGCTCTTGAGGCAAGTGAAGACCCGCCCACAACCTGCCTCTGACTGGCTCACCATAATTAACTTGTCTGCTTCTCACCAATCATTTATCGCCTTGCCACAAATCTAAACCAATCAAAGGCAAGTAACATTGGGTGGGGAGGAGTTTAGTTGAATCAGTCTCGTGACGAAGAGACCCGGAAAACGGAAGCTCCGTATTAATTTGGGCAAGCTAACAACAAAGCTAACGTCATAATGCGTAGTCGCATCTTGAAAGCACAGCAAAAACAAAACTTTCATTTCTAATCGACACGTAAGTTGTGTTTATTCATGTGTTGTCTTTATGATCAAACGTTTATATGTACCTCCACTATTACTGCAGTTAGTCTTAATTTGCTGCACAGTTACAGTATGTGATGACACAGACTGTTGTGTTTTGACAGAGCTTTGCTGGAAATCCTGCACACGCAGTATAAACAGCCTCACCTCTGACAAAATGTCGTTTAATCGGGAACGACCCTGGACATTCATTGTGGCCGCATTTGTGATCTTCTTTCTGCTGGATGCTGTTGAGGCGAAGGTAAAAAAAAACCCTGTCGATCCACACCTGATAACAGACTAAACCTGGTTCTCAATATCTGCTGGTCTCGAGCAGCCTTAAAAACGTTAATTTCATTTTCTAAATATTTCAATCGCCTAACGTAGACATTGTAATACTGAGTGATTTGATAGTAACTCATAAACTGTTTTGGTATGTGACGTTGGTAAACGCTGTAAAATGAAAATGCCTTTTTATTGTGTAGATAAATAGATGGATTGATGGATTTGCCAGCCTGAATGACTCGTACAGGCACAACGTATTTTACAATACACGACAGTTAAAATGATACTAAAATGATTCAGTTAAAGGCCTTTTAGACATAAATATAAAAGTGTTCATTAAAAAAATGACCACTTCAGAAAGTATCCTTGGGTCCATTAAAAACTGTGTAAATGGTGGCCTACAAGAGCATAACAAGTTGTGTTGATGTCAGTGGATGCCACTTTGTACTGATTCTATTAAGGTTTGGGATTTTTTAATCATCATCATCATCATCATCAATTATTTTCATATATCGATTATTTTCATTGTCTATTGGCAGAAATGCACTATAAATACCAGTGAATCATTAAACTTGGTAAATAACAGTAGGCCAAATCAAGCTGACCAGGATTTAATATTTTTCACAATGGCATGGTATGTGTGTGTATATATATATATATATATATATATACACACACACATACACACATATACTGTACATATATAGTTTGTGTCCACTTTAATCCAGTTCTGTCTGAAATTGCAGAATTTTGAGGATGTTCGATGCAAGTGTATCTGCCCTCCATACAGAAACATCACTGGCCATATATACAACCGAAATGTCTCCCAGAAGGATTGGTAAGCTAAACCTTCCAAATCACACACAGTGTTCCTGCTGTGTAGAACATATTCTGAATCTTCTTTAGAGAGGTTGAACCCACCTCTCACAGGAACGTTTTGATATGTTGTACAGTAACTGCCTTCATGTTGTGGAACCCATGCCGGTGCCAGGCCATGATGTTGAGGCATACTGTCTGTTGTGCGAATGCAAGTATGAGGAACGAAGCAGCAACACGATCAAGGTACCGTGGGACTTTTATCAGCACACATTGTTTTCTCTTCAAGAAAAGAACATATATGTCATATCAAAAATAAATTCTGTTTAATCTGAGTTCTTGGTCAAATTAAATGTATTAAGGAGAAAAATTCAAAGGAATCACAGTCACAGTAATTGATAGCACATAGAAATTTTAAATTGAAAATAAAAATGTGTTGGCTTCACATGAAAGATGGCTGAACATGTAAAAAAATTTAAATGTATTAAATCTGTCTCTCCTAGGTGACCATCATCATTTACCTGTCTGTTGTGGGTGCACTGCTGCTCTACATGCTGTTTCTGCTACTGGTCGATCCTCTCATCCGCAAACATGACTCTTACACCCAGCCACTGCACAACGAGGAGGACTCTGAGGTAACCATTCACAGTAAACAACATATACTGCATGTGCTTTGGTAGTCGCTGTAGAGGGAGCTTCTACATACACTGCTTTCAGACCTAAGCTGAAAGCAGATTGTTCATAGTGCTTCTTAGTGTAATGCCCAGTTAATGTCCAAGTGAGCTCATGTTAGAACACAGCTGGAGAACCTCTGGTGAGTGAATGGGTGAGTATCCTGCTTCCTACATGCTGAGGTCGGACACCACCCCCTTGCCCTGGTCCTCCAGGAAGTCTGCTGATGTTTTGAACATGTCTCACCCAGACCCATTATTTTTGTCATATGCGGACATCAAACTGTGGCCAGATCCAAATCTCCAAACATTGTCTGGACTTAAGGTCTGAAAAAGAGAGGTTGATGTGTGTGAACCTACAGTTCACACACATATTTAATTTCAGTTGAATGTAAATTCCTTGTTTAATTTTTGTTCTTGGCTCTTGGTGTGTGTTCAGGAGATGCGTCAGCAGGTGGACAGCAGTCAGGCGAGAGGAAACACCGTGCTGGAGCGGGTCGAAGGAGCACAGCAACGCTGGAAAAAGCAGGTCCAGGAACAACGCAAGACTGTTTTTGACCGACATAAGATGCTTAGTTAAACCCTAAAGCTAACCTTGGTACAGGTTTAGAACAAGTAACCTCACCTGGCTCACAACACTGGGAGCAGCTGAACTAACTTATTTGTAACTGATTGTGCTGTCCCTCTGAATCAGTTAAGCACACTGATGTTCACCCATGTCGACATTTCCACTTAAGGCTAAATTGCGGTTTGCACACTAATAAACGACTACTAAAATAGAAATGTCTTTATTGTAGAACCTTTTTTTTTAGCCAGACTGAATAGCTTTCAAGCTTCTTTTGTGATGCTTTTTTGTTGTTTGTTAGCATCTTGCTAACACGCTATTTATTATTATCATTATTTATATTAAACCTTTTTTCCCTTGTATGTTGTAATGTTATTGCCAAGCATTGCGCATTTTATTGTTAAACAATATTACTAATGAATTTTTACATGAGTAGTTGGACTTATTCAGTATTATTTGCACTAATATAATTGTAATTGAAGGAATGAAGGAAGGATTTGTGATTTTAAAGTTTTGACATCACCTTTTACCTGGTTGCTCTTTAAATGACAGTAATTTAAAGCTTGTACAATGTAACAGATGAGAGTTAACAGTCATTTCGGCTGATTTTGTTATCCATTTTATCACAGCAGCATTTACATTATCTAATTTGTGGTCCAGGTGAATGGAATACACTTTGCAATGCAACGAGAGAGATGGGGAGTGGGACATTTGATGGAGCTTTAAATCCGTCTGACATTCAAAATCAGTAAAGCTGCTAATAATGTGTTAAAGTTGGAAATGTCAGGCTGTATTACAGCTCTAGTGTGCACATTCTGCCACTGAAGCTTCCTGTTGTTGTTTTTCTTTTCATATGACAAAGGTACACTGACTCACTTTCCCTCAGGCACAGCGGGAACAGTTTAATTTTATTTGCTTTCATGATCACTGAAAAAATGTTTTTGGCTAATTTACAAATACTTTCATATTGCTGCTATAATTGGTGTTTTGTATTTATGCGTCACTCCACTCTAATTGGATTATTTTGCTGTGTATGTCTACATGTTTGGCTTGATGTGAAATAATAATAAATACAAACACTCTCAAGTGCTAGATTGTTGTTTATTCCTCTTTGGATGTTTTGTAATATTATTCTGGCTGTCAAAGGATTTGTCGCTGTTGGTGTAGAGGAGGAGGAGGAGGAGCACACTCTTTGTGTGCCGCCTGCTTCCACTGTACTGTGTGAAATTAATGTTGACATATGCTGTGCTGTACTCTGCTTTACCTGCACAATATCACCAGAGGTAATAACATCCATGAGTCTCCTGCCTCTTTCCTGGTAATCTTCCTTTTTTCTTCAGGCTCAAACATGCAAATGTTGAGGGCTCGGTATGTTTTGAAATTGAGGACCAGTCCTTGTTTGCTCATGAGAATATTGGGCTCCCGCAAGGGAAAAAAAAAACAAAAAAACCTGCCTCTTGCCACGGTTATACTCTCATTTATCACTGCTATCACCCCAACCCCCTCGATCTCATCTACTCCCTTCTACCCACCCTCATAACTATCCCCAAGCATGGCCTGTCAGTGGTTTGCAGTCTAAATTTAAACTACAGCAGGGCCAACTGCTCCACCAGCCACTCTGGGCCCCTGTTATTTTGCCCAGGGTCGGGGGGGGGGGCTTTTTCTGTCAGAGGCCCTCAGCCAAGAGCTGAGGTCTGTGACTCTACACGAGGTTGAGGAAGTCAGAGGGAGAGGAGAAGAGGGGGAGAGAGGTCAGTGGAGGAGTGCACACAAGATCAGCAATTTAGGAACCCACGGACCTCCACAACAGGGTTTACACTGTGCCTGCGATTGGGATTATACAGAGAACGGACTAATTTCTTTTGGAGTTGGACTTGAGGTGGAAGTACCAAGATGGCGGCCAACGCAGAGGCAGCAAAGCCGGTCATCATGAATGAAGAGGAACTGAAGAGGAAGCAGAGGGAGAAGCTGAAGAAGCTACAGGCCACGGGAGGCAACCCTCGCCCCGCGAGATCCCTCTTCCTCTTCAACCTCAAGAATCCCTTCCGCAAGGCGTGCATCAACATCGTAGAGTGGAAGTATCCTTTACAGACTCACACAGATATTTCCTGGAGACTTGCACTAACATGAACCATAACTGTTACTTGTCTAACCATAAACATTTCCCCAAACTTAATCTAACCCCAACCTTACTTTAATATGTCTTTTCCATTAATTTCAATGATTTACATTATGGATTTTGCTTTTTGTCTCCACAAACAAGGCTGGTCCCCTGAATGTGACCGTAAATATATTCACAGTAGGTCCCACAACATGAGTAACAGCACATCCATACTCATAGCACTGATTTAATTGGCATCTAAATATATTCCATTTAAACTGTGTATGTTTATTCTGTCTAGAAATATGATTTTTTTAGGCATTTCTAACTGAATTCATACCGTATATGAGCTTTTAAGGGCATTGTACAGTTATTACAGCATAAAGGGCTGTGCTAAAGAACACTGACAGCTAGGATACGCACACATTATGTGTCTGCATGACACTGAATTATCAGCTGTGTAGTTCACCTGCTTGCAAGACTGATGGAGCCAAATACCTCTCTGATCTGTTGAGAAGTGTTAGGACTTTGTTATGTACGTGGCACTGTGTCAATGTCAAGTTTACAGCTCTCATATGTTCACCTAAAATATGACAGAACACATTTACATCGAGCAAACGCAAGTTATTGATGAGTCTGTCTCCTTAAGTGTCCTGACCAGCTGTCATGTTGGTTTTAATGTGGAAATATGTCTCTGCATGAACACAAGGCAGGCTAGTGAGTGATGTTGTGGTCCCTATTTGCTTTTAGCCCGATGTCCATTCCTCGATAATAATAATAATAATGATATTTTTTTCTTCTAAGATGATTGTATTGATCTTTATTTTCAGAGACAACTAAATCAAATGTTTAAATGTTTCGGATTTAAAATAACATACATAGATTTTGAGCATTTATCATTATGGTGTAAATAATTGTTTTCAGCTGCATCATCATGCATCTCCATATGTTCAGCCAGGTAATTTTTTTTTGTAGCAGTATGCCCGTCTTTAACACAAGACATGGGTATGAGTACAATTGCAGAAATTGAAAAAAAAAAAGAAATTCTCCTTGAATGCAAATGTGAAATCAAATCCTAATGTCTGAAAAAATAACTGCTCACAAACAGTGAATAATGAAATGCCTCATAGATTAAACACATGTTTATTCCTGATGAATAGTGTGTGTTAAAATGGTTTGGTCATATTCTTGGTCTGTGCAGCTGTCCCACGGCATCACACGGAGACATGATGCTGACCTGGCAGGGGAATTCTCTTAGAGAGCCCCCTATGGATGAGAATGAAGCAGGACAGCAGACAAGATTACATTAACTGTGACTGCTTTGCTGGCTAACTGTTGGGCCGGTGTACGGATGATGTTTCAAGCAGTATTTAGAGGCACTGATTGATTTTTAGCAGAGCTACACAGGTGTTTGATATGTGTTATCACATTACATCACAAAAAGTAATGAACGAGTCAAATTAACTGACCCTTTGCTTTACTAAAATACAAATTCTCAGCCTCCCTGTCACTCAAATGTTATCATTATAATTCTAGGTGACCAGTTTCACTTTTTGAGTTTATTTTACCAGTGTTCTGCATCCTCATGTTTTATTGTTATGACCCTAAACCCCAAACCAGAACATTTGAGATCATCATCTTATTGACGATCTTTGCAAACTGTGTTGCTCTGGCTGTGTTTCTGCCCATGCCTGAAGAAGATACTAATAACACCAATTTAAACTTGGTGAGTATGACCCTCTCATCTTTTCTTTCACGTACGTCATAGGAGCCAGTGGATCAAAGTGATATTTGTTTGTCCTGTTAAGCTGGATATGGAAACACAATATTGTATTTCACTCCTTGTTTTGCAATGATCAGAAGATATCTATGTCCCGCAGGGTGTAGGGTTTGAGCGCTTTAATCCTCCAAAGACACGTTTCTGTGCATTGAGTCACTTGCCCATAATACTATGCTTCATATAAATGCCAGTAGACACAACTCACCTCTCAATTTGGAGTTGCATCTGTGTCTGCAGATGAACACATCATCTACCAAACATGTTATTGGATTTTCCCCAAACGCTCACTTTCATGTATATTACAAGTTGTGCAGTTATGTCTCATGTCTGAGTTCATTTTGACAGATAATAGACAGGTAATAAAATTGATTTCATTGTATATGTGACAATTCACATAGCATTCATTTTATTTTCTTAATTTATTAATTGACAAGAATTATGGAAACACAATCTACCAATGAAATGGAAGTAGCTTATGCTGCTTGAGTTGCCTTTGTTATGTAAACTAGCTGATGGCAGGTGTTTGTTTGGTTTTAGGTGTGTTAATGTTGCTAATAATGCTGGATTATGTATTCCAGATCTGAGGCTGAACAACAGCCAGTCACCGTACTAAACTGGGTGAAAATGAATGGTGTTTGCTCCTTGTATGTAGTGTTTACTGTATGTCCTGCTAGATATTTGGTGTTGTATTGTCAATGGTTTTGGGGAAGATGTGTGCAGAAAGATGGTGTGGGGTGGAGTGGCTCAGTGGTTAAGACCGGTACCCTAAGTGCGAAAGACATCATGGTCGCAATGGTTGCAAGTTCGACTCCACCCCTCGCTGATTGTACTCAATTCCATTGTAAGTCGCTTTGGACAAAAGCGTCTGCTAAATGACATGTAATGTAAATGTAATGAAGATTGTTGTGAGGGTCTTGAGATGTTGGTCAATGTCTCTCAGTGGCCAGACCTCCTGTACAACAGGTGTATATATTACATTACATGTCATTTAGCAGAGGCTTTTATCCAAAGCGACTTACAGTAAGTGCATTTCAATATTTGGGTACAAACAAGAGCTAGAAGTACTGTAAGTAAGCCAAACTATAAAGTGCTAGTCATAAGTGTGATGTACAAGTAAGTGCTCAACACACAGTACACTCACTATCCCCTTTATTAAGTATACAGGATCCCCAAATAAGTGGCACTCACTGTGTGTGTTCTTCTGCTGCTGTAACCCATCTCTCCATACATTGGTTGTAATGAGTGGCTATTTGAGTCACTGTTGTGGGTTAGATATGCATTTTTTATGATTTTTTTATTATTATTTTAACCAACTTCTGGCATCAACAAGGCATCTTTGTAGAGAGAACTGCAACTTACATGGTGTTTTCTCGTTTTTTGGACCACTTGCTGTAATCCTGAGAGAGGGATGTGCCTGAAGATCCCACTAGATCAGCAAACTCAGACCAGCTTGTCTGTCATTCAAATCACCTTTCCTCCAAATTTCTAAAGCCCAGTTTGGACTTAAGAAGTTGTCTTTAACCAGGTCTTCATGCCTAAATGTACTTAGTTGGCTAATTCGATATTTACATGAACCTAAAAGTACCTAAAAGTGAGTGTAGCACAAATCACTAGGTTGACGCTATATAAATCATGTAGGCACCGAACCAATTGACCTGAACACCGGCCAAATTCATCAGGTTATCAGGTATCTAACCTAACTCCACCGCCACTTTAATATCTTTAGCGAGGCTTGCTTGCCAACCTGCTCACAACTCCTTCTTGCTTCTCGGTGTGCCATTCTTCAGAGGTGAGCAATGTAAGAGGAGCTAGTCAACCCATGCACCCCCAACGTCCATCACACTATACCCCACCACTGCTGCTGTAAGAAGTAAGAAGTAGGTCGGCCCAAACAGAGTCCAAAACTCTTATCTCATGTAACAACACTTACACTGGGCATGTAACATGTGGACAGAATATGTTCCAAATTTAATAGTCTACAATATGGAAGCACAAGCTATAATTACAAATTACACATCACTTTGGACCTCTTATACTTGTTCATTCTTCATAATTTACAACAATTATGAGAAAAAGTCAGAGGCCACATAATACTGCTGACATGTAGAGGAATGTTACAGCACTAGAGGCACACTGTGCTCACTTCTGTCCACGGTGTATCTGTGAAAAATACACACACTGACTAATGAGACACAAATAAGGACACGATTTTCGAAACAGACTGATAGTTATCACTGAACGAAGCATTGATATTTGTGCGAATTGTTAGCTCTTTTTTTTCAAACTCTCTGTTTCAAAGCTCTCACTTGTTAAATTGTGGCTACTGTGGCTTTTTACATCACTGACTCATGAGCCACTCATCTGTTTCAGCTGTCTGAGGTCATGACATGATATCAAAGCTAATGAGTTCATCTTTTATTCACTTCAACGTTTATTCGTACTTTGTCGGAATTGTGGTCGCCCTTACAGCCATGTAAAGTGATCAAACATAACAAAAATAATCCAATACAAAACAACTGCACAAAGTAATTTAAGGACAAATATTTAAAAGTAAAACAATGACAGGTGTCATATATGGATTGAGTGGAGGTTTGTTAGTAAAGAATTTCATTTATAATATCAGCAACACCTATGCTATAGTGGCAAGTGCTTAAAGGTCAAAGTTGTCATAAACCAGTCAGTCGTTAAAATTGCACCTAAGGGCTGTGAGTTTCACAATATTTAATGTCCTGGTTTGTGACTTTTTTCTTTCAGGAGAGTTTGGAGTATATCTTCTTGATAATCTTCACATTAGAGTGCTTT
Source organism: Solea senegalensis (assembly GCF_019176455.1). Taxonomy (NCBI): domain Eukaryota; kingdom Metazoa; phylum Chordata; class Actinopteri; order Pleuronectiformes; family Soleidae; genus Solea; species Solea senegalensis. The sequence goes on along the minus strand of NW_025320862.1, from coordinate 13,197 downwards.
CTGAAGATAGTGGCGTACGGGTTTGTTTTCCATGAAGGCGCCTATTTACGGAACTGTTGGAACATATTGGACTTTGTCATCGTCTTCATGGGGTAAGATGAGCTGTGTGCTGCAGGTGGCTGTCCTAACTGCCAAAGGACACATCTTTTCCTGGTCACTGCCACTCACTTTGGCAAAGCTGAAAATGAAATGCCAAAATATGGATACTGATCAGACAACAACTCTCCAAAGTAAAACATATGTTTCTCCTCCTACAGTCTCTTCACCTTTATCGTGGATACGATCCATCATATAGCAGGCATGCCGATAGAAAAGGGTGGAGGGTTTGACATGAAGGCACTGAGAGCCTTCAGGGTGCTACGACCTCTACGTCTCGTCTCTGGAGTCCCTAGTAAGAGCCAGTGCTTTATTTCATATATTCCCACCTTGCTCTTTCAGATTAGTGTCTTTTTAGTTTTTGACTGTTTGCTTTGTTCACTTCAGGTCTGCAGGTGGTGATGAACTCCATCCTCAAGGCAATGCTCCCTCTGCTGCACATTGCCCTGCTTGTCTTCTTATTGGTTACCATCTATGCCATCATGGGACTGGAGCTCTTCAAGTGCAAAATGCACAAGACCTGCTATTACGCTGACACGGGTATGTATAGACACAGACACAGTTGTAGTCAGGCTTTTATGTCATGTTGTATTTATGTCTTATCCCTTGCCCACAGGTATCTATGCTATAGAAGAGGGTGAGCTGCCTTCACCCTGTGCTCAGGCTGGTAACGGACGCCGCTGCATCATCAATGGCTCCGAGTGTCGGCCATACTGGGAAGGTCCCAACAACGGCATCACCCACTTTGATAACATTGGCTTTGCCATGCTCACAGTCTTCCAGTGTATCACCATGGAGGGATGGACCACAGTGCTCTACTGGGTGAGTGTGACCACCAACACCACATTGTGATTGTTCAAAACAAACGGCCAACAGATTATAATGTTTGTGGCTGATGCAGTTCTGGTCTTTCAGGTTAATGATGCTATAGGAAATGAATGGCCCTGGCTCTACTTTGTTCCCCTCATTCTGGTGGGCTCCTTCTTCGTGCTTAATCTGGTTCTGGGCGTGCTCAGTGGGTAAGACGACATTTGGATTTCATCAGGTTTATTGTCTGTGTCTTGCTTGCCAGTGAACTGTCCAGCACCAACTGGAAGATTTCTACATATTCAGGTCTTTTAACAAAGCTGAGAAGATTTTTTTCAGACCCACAGCGCCCACTTTTTACTGCTTCTGAGTTGTTGCCTTCAGGTTAAATACGAGAAACATTATTTTACCCCACAAGAGATTAAATTCTTAATATGTGAACTGTGGACTGATGCCTTGTGTGTGTGATGGGGATGTTGTTGAAGCCTTTTAGTTTACACTTCGAAAAGTAGTTTTTCATTGTATATACACCATAATTGTAATCCCGACCATGCTCTACTGTTGTGTGTTTTTTACTTTTGTTTGTTTTATTTTCTAACTTTGAATACTTACTCTGCAGTGTCCTTGAGTGTCTGCACAAGTATTGTTACAGTTTTCCTGTGGGGCATGTTTCCATCGATCTCATACTAAAATATAATAACACTTACTGATTCACTTTTCCTCATCTCTCCAATCAGGGAGTTTACCAAAGAGCGAGAGAAGGCCAGGTCGCGTGGAGAGTTTCAGAAGTTACGAGAGCGTCAGCAGCTTGATGAAGATGTGCATGGCTACATGGAGTGGATCACCCATGCTGAAGTGCTAGATGCAGACCGTGAGGGCATAGGTGAGCACTACAAACAACCTCAGTACCAGGTCATGATAACAAGAATTTTGGATTTCTACCTGTGATTCTCTCTTGTCAGGACTGCTGCCTTTGACCGGTGGAGATCCTGACACAGACAGCCTGTATGGCCTGGAAGGCAAAAGTCGAATCGTCTACTACTAGTGAGTCTGCTGTTTTTGAAATGAGTTAATGTTGACCTGTAATGTTCACAGCAGCTGGCCGCAGTAAGCCAGTGTTATTTTCATGTTTAGCCGCCTGGCCCGTCGCTGGAATCGTTTTTTCAGGATGAAGTGCCTGGTGTATGTGAAAACCAAGTGTTTCTACTGGGTGGTAATGATCCTTGTTTTGATCAACACCCTGACCATAGCGACAGAGTACCACCACCAGCCTGAGTGGCTTACGTCTCTTCAAGGTTGGAGATTCATTCAAATTTTATTACTGGTGCATTTTTTTTTTTTTCATTAAATCTGTTCTTTACAGCTTCATCCATTTATCTCAACAGATGTTGTCAGTCGTGTGCTGCTGGTGCTGTTCGTCATTGAGATGTTTGTGAAGATGTATGCTCTGGGCCCTCGAGCATATTTCATGTCTCTGTTTAACCGCTTTGACTTCTTCGTGGTGCTGTGCGGTATCCTGGAGATGATCATGTTGTCTGCAGGATCTGTGGCTCCGTTAGGTTTCTCTGTACTCAGGTGTATTCGGCTGTTGAGGATCCTTAAAGTCACAAAGTAAGTCCAGTGTCGTCAAAGCATCATGTTGCATTAACTGTATTTATTTTTGATTTAACACCTCCTCTCTCAACTGCTTTGCAGGTACTGGACCTCTCTGAGTAACCTTGTGGCCTCTCTCCTCAACTCTGTCCGCTCCATTGCCTCCCTGCTCCTCCTCCTCTTTCTCTTCATCGTCATCTTCTCACTCCTCGGCATGCAGGTTTTCGGAGGAAAGTTCAACTTTCCCGACCAAAGACCCAGACGCAGTAACTTTGACAATTTCCCTCAGGCCCTCATAAGTGTATTTCAGGTGAGACTAACCTCTTATTCAGTAAAACTTTACAATAAGGTAATGTGACAATGTAGTCACAGTATGATAATATTTTTTAAAATAATGCAGTAATATTATGGTAATATCATCACGTAGTAATAAAAGTAGTGTGGGAATAAAAATGTGTTCTCATGTGACGGTGTCACAGATGGTCGCCTCATTACCAGTCTATTACCTCGATATCACTTGGGAAATGACATAGAAATACTGTAGTATTATCTCCTTATTACCACACTGTTATGTTGCTATTACCAAGCTGGAAACTGCATTAGAAATAAGATGGTATTACCAAAAAATGACCTACATTAATGTTATAAATGTATTACTTGGCTGTTACTGTGCTGTAATGTTAACTGTTATTTATTTATTTCTATGATAACTTGTATTTCGATAGTTTGCTGGGGACAGTCTTTGTCTGAGTTTTAACCACTGACCGTATTCTCAGGTCTTGACAGGAGAGGACTGGACCACTGTTATGTACAATGGCATTATGGCCTATGGAGGGCCTGTTTTCCCCGGCATCCTAGTTGCCATCTACTTCGTTGTCCTCTATGTTTGTGGAAACTGTATCCGTCACATGCAAACAATATAATGTAATATTTAAAAATCTATGCATAATAATAATGGCTGGCAAAAAGATCCCAAGATTTTGTTTCCCTGAACTCACTGCAATCAGACATCCTTCTGAATGTTTTCTTGGCCATCGCCGTCGACAACCTGGCAGAGGCTGAGAGTCTGACCTCAGCCCAGAAAGAGAAGGCAGAGGAGAAGTTGAGAAGGAAGCTACTAAGGTGAATAAACGAGGTTTAACCTGAGTGAGACTGTCTGCTCTGCTTACTCATACCTTAAATATATCCCATTCATTTTCTCTGTTCCCCTCTAGGTCTAAAATGCCTGACAAGACTGATGAGGAAAGAGAGAGGATAGCTAAGAAACTGGCAGAGCAGAGGGCCAAGACAGAGGGCATGCCCACCACTGCTAAGGTTAGTGCTTCTGTCTGGTATCATATCGCATCTGTACTCGAAACACATATATTTATTAATAGAACAGTGATAGAAGCTATACATACTGTAAATAAATATATGTACTCTTTATTTCGGTTCTATTTTCAGCTAAAAATTGATGAGTTCGAGTCAAATGTCAATGAAGTGAAAGATCCATTCCCACCTGCCGACTTCCCGGGTAATACGCAAATATCTAAACCTCAACAGAAATATATTCTGCATTTCAAACCACTTTCTTTTTCAGCTATGCAGATGCAGCAGAAGCAGTTCACTGGAATTTATATTCATTACACCGGCTGTTTAGCAGAGCTGCTTGGCTATGTTTCAGTACAAGTATAGTAACCTCTCCTTATTATTAGCCTCAGCCAATTCCCTGAGCTGAGTTTATAATGGAGTCTAAAGTTAGGCTATTTTCACACTACCCTGGTGACTGCCATATAAAGTCTACAATGTTATTTAGTATAGGTAGTAAATAACTTGTATAGATTGTTTTTTAATTAAAAGTTATGGGATTTGATTTCATTTGCTTTGTGTTGTTCTCTCTTTCTGTCTTCCTGTTGCTTTTTTCAAATGGTAGGTGATGATGAGGAGGTAGAGCCTGAAATCCCCATCAGCCCTCGACCCCGACCAATGGCCGACCTGCAGCTGAAGGAAGAAGCGGTTCCATTGCCTGTCGCCAGCTCCTTTTTCATCTTTGGCCCTCAGAACAAGTAAGAGCTTAAATGTCCTTGTACAAAAAAGTATTTTGTTTAATATTATAATAAACTGTGTATGTGAGTGTTTATGGCCATTCACTGGTCTTCAGGTTCCGAAAGCTTTGCTACAAGATCATCAACGCGTCGTCCTTCACCAACTTAATCCTCCTGTTCATCCTGCTCTCCTCCATCTCTTTGGCGGCTGAGGACCCCATTGATCCCAAGTCCTACAGAAACAAGGTGACAAGCGGCTCTAATGTGACAGACAGCGACTGTTGAGAGAAGGTCACGTCTGATAGTTGTCTGTATCTGTCTTCCAGATCTTGGCCTATGCTGACATTGTCTTCACAACGGTTTTCACCATTGAGATTGTACTAAAGGTAAATACAACCATTTACTCTTGGTGTAATTTGACAATGTTAATGATAGAAGGTTTCCACTGAAATGCTATAAATATCACCTGCCGCTAAAGTGTTCGTAGTCTGACATGTTTCTACCAATATGTACATGACAGATGACAGTGTATGGAGCATTCATGCACGAGGGCTCCTTTTGTCGGAACTCCTTCAACATCCTGGATCTGCTTGTGGTCGGAGTCTCCCTGCTTTCTATGGGAATGGAGTGAGTTACTGCATTAGTGATATAAAACATTCCAATTATTATTATTTTTTATTTCTCCACATTACACTTTGTTAGTTTTTCAAGACATTGAAACCGACATTCTTTTTTGCCATGTGTTCAATGCAGATCGAGTGCCATCTCTGTGGTGAAGATTCTCAGGGTGTTGAGGGTGCTCAGGCCTCTTAGGGCCATCAACAGAGCTAAAGGCTTAAAGGTACAAGTGAAAAAAAATAATGTCTCTGTTTTGTCAGGTGGAGAAAGTTTTCAGATCCTTGCTAGAAAACACATACGGCATGAGATGATTGGAGCGGTTGGAAAAAGAACAACAAAAACCCAATAAAGTTTTATTTTTGGTGAAATACTGGTTACTTTTAAGTGTTTGGACTGCAACAATTTATTGAAACGAAATATTCTGACAATTCCTATGCCACAAATGGTTAATTTTGTAAGGGGTTATAAGCCAAACAAATTTGCAGCCAGTTTTATTTTCTTTCTCTTCTTGAAAATTAGCTTGTGTTAAATAGTTAATATTGTTGTAGTAAAGGATACAATATTTTTCTTTGAACATGTGTTTGAGCAAAAGTTTAAAGTCAAAAATGTACTGATGAAATAATGGAATTATTTTGTGTTTCCATTTTCCTACTCGACTTTGTGGTAACTGGTCATTGTTTATCTGTATTGACAGCATGTGGTCCAGTGTGTGTTTGTCGCCATCAAAACCATCGGTAACATCGTCCTGGTCACCATGCTGTTGAATTTTCTCTTTGCCTGTATTGGCGTGCAACTTTTCAGGGTAGGTTTGACACCACATCAAAGATTAGTGTTTTATAAACAAACTGCACATGCAATTAAATAAATCCCTAATCCTTTACCTGGTAGGGTAAATTCTACAGCTGCACAGACGCCTCAAAAATGACCGGGGAGGAATGCCAGTAAGGCAGACATCTCTCAGATATTAATAATCTTTAGTCTATTAATAATATTTAGTGTGACCATTCACTGTGTCTGCTCCCAGAGGATACTTCATGAAGCACATGGAGAATTCCTTACAAGACACGATGGTGGCTAAGAGAGAATGGCTCAACAGTGACTTCAACTTTGACAACGTGCTCAATGGCATGCTGGCTCTCTTCACTGTTTCCACGTTTGAGGGCTGGCCAAAGTAAGCACAGCATACATTTAGATTTGATCAATTGTGTCTTTGATGTGATCTTTTGTGATTGAGTTTGAGGACAGAATATCTTGTTATGTGGATATTGAGATGGAAGTAATTCCATTGCCATGAGCCAGGAATAGTAGTAGAGGCAGTATATCATTTTTAATCTAATGAATTATACATTTCATCCACACACACATTGCCATGATTGTATCTCTAATCTTTGATCTTTACCAGACTGTTATACAGAGCCATTGATTCAGGTGAAGAAGACATGGGCCCCGTCTTCAACAACCGTGTGGACGTCTCCATCTTCTTTATCATCTACATCATCCTCATCGCCTTCTTCATGATGAACATCTTCGTGGGCTTCGTCATCGTCACTTTCCAGGAGCAGGGAGAGGAGGAGTATAAGGACTGTGAGCTGGACAAGAACCAGGTACAATGAGGCCTTCGGAGTCAAGTCTGGTCAAGTCAAATCTAAAATGTCTTTCTTTAAAACCCACATCTCATCTGTGCTGCCTCTCCCTTCAGCGTCAGTGTGTGCAGTACGCACTGAAGGCTCGACCTCTGAGGTGCTACATCCCCAAAAACCCCTACCAGTACAGGGTCTGGTACATTGTCACCTCCTGCTACTTTGAGTACCTCATGTTCTTCCTGATTATGCTCAATACCTTGTGTCTGGGGATGCAGGTAAGTCATGTTCTAATGTAAACCCACTGAGTGTGTTAAATTTTCTGACAATATTTTGTGTTGTTAGTACATCTGTTGTTGTTATTTGGAGCCTTCAGTGAAAGAAAATGTTATTCTTTGTAGTTTTATGTAAATATGAGACAGAACGAGCTTCCAGAAAAATCCCAAATCTTCAACATAGTCCAATTTATTTAATTTGAATGGGCAAATCCAGTTTATCTCAGCTTAGATGCTATTTGTGTCCATTTAATCATCACTTTTGCTGCACAACAAGGTGATTGTGACTTAAGAGTTTGACAATGAGAGATAACCCAAATAAATATTAAATTAGACTTGAAACATTTTGACTCATTTAGCTTCTTCAGCTTCTCACACCACGGACATTCTGCTAAAAGTTAAAACTGTTTTATTTTCTTTATTTTTTGAAACATTATTATTCATGCTTTCCACATTGGATTGAAGTGGGAAGGGCACAGTTGAAAGTGGTACAGATTAAATAATTATTACTTGTCACCTTACAGAGAAAGTTTTAAAACAAACAACGTTTTGACTATACTCGATTATGTAAGTTTATTTGTATAGTGCCATTCTTACACAAGGCAATTCATAGTGCTTTACAGAGGCAATGAATTACATTGGAAATTAAAACAAAATCAATTAAAAAATAAATTATAGAAATTAAAACAATTTAAAATCAAGCAGACAAACATCTTTTCATCTGTTCTGTGTTTGCCGTCCCTTATTTGTCCCCCATGTGAAAATGAAATAAGTCACATGTTAGCCATATGTAATGATGACATGGAAGCTATTGAGAATGAAGAAAAAGGTAAATTATGAAGATTAATAATCATATGAAATACAAGGTGCACTGAAATCAAATAAAGAGTGTCCTGTTTATCTAGGAGAGCAATATCAGCTGTTGTAGTTACTGATCTGCGTGACGTGAAAATCCTGTGATCTGGAGAAAATGTTTGTTGAACAGCCAACCAAACAGTAACTTCACTGCATTTTCTTTTCTTTTCGTACAGCACTGCAACCAGTCAGACCATGTGACCAAGCTGTCGGACATTTTGAACTTGATCTTCACTGTGCTCTTCACTGTGGAGATGATTCTTAAGCTCATGGCCTTCAAAGCGAAGGTAAAACACTGATGTCTGTGGTTCCAGTGGTTGTCCACCCGGTTGTCCTGCTGTCTCATCAGTGTTTCTGTTGCATTGTGTCTCTGTGCAGGGCTACTTCGGAGACCCCTGGAACGTTTTTGATTTCATTATTGTCATTGGTAGCGTTGTTGACGTCATCTTGAGCGAAGTCGATGTGAGTAAGAAAAACAAAGCATGTGTGATTTTATCTTTTCCACAGAAATTAGACTCTCATTACAGGTGCTGCACATGAAAGTCCCTTGTGTTGTCATAATGAGACATTCCCACTCAATAATGTGATGTTAATTGAGATGGCTGAGTGAATTTATTTAATGCTGTGACACAGAAGCGTATTGTTGTGACCCCAGAGCTGACTGGTACCAGCAGAACTAGCTCTCAGGTCATGGTCAGTACTGTTGTTGGCAAATCTTGCTTCACCCTCTTCACTCTCACCCTCCTCACTGCCATATTTTACATCACCAGAACTTTCAGTTATCACTGATGTAATATCAAATAAGTTTTGGTGCCGTTGTTTTTCTCTTCTTCACTGTTGCACTGCATCACCCTTATCTTTCTTCATTCACAGACACGAGCTTATAGCAAATTGATTTATTTCACATCTTTTCATCCTTTTTTTTTTTCTTTTTCATCATCCCCATGAACTCTCTCCATTCTCCATACATCTCACTCCTCATCTGTCTATCCTCCACAGACTGCCCTGGCCTCCAGTGGAGGACTGTACTGTCTCCATGGCTGTGCTGTAAATATCTGATCTGCACTGCACTGCACTGCTGCATGAGCCTTGCTGTGTGAGCACTTCACGTTGTTCTCAACTAAACTGGTTGTAATACTGTACTGAACAGTTTGTGGCTCAAAGTGCTGGTGTTTTGTTTTTTTTACTGTCCATGTCATCTTGCAGAGAAAATGTCGGACAGGCCCTCAACTTGTTTTCTAATTTGTGTTACAGTATGGCTCATATAAAATTAGAGCTATATCTCAACACTGTATTTTATATATACGCAGTATTAATGATGCTGAATGACTGAAAAACCCCTTTTTTGACAGTGTGTATGTTGTTCATATCGCATGATTTACAAGTTGTAGCAGTTTTTCTAGTTTTAAGCAAACTAAAACTCCTAAAAAGTAGGAAAATCTTTCATATATTAACCTACATATATGCCTTCATACTGTTTAATTAAAGTTTGAGTTTAACATTTCTCTTTGTGCAGGAGACAAATCCTATGCAAGTGATTGCGGTAAGAATAAACTCTCTCTCAGAATTTAAATCAAGCAATGTTTGCCTTGTTTTCCTTTTGTCATACACTCTGTCTTTTCTCCACAGGCCTCTGAAAATGCCTCTGTTTCCATCACATTCTTCCGACTCTTCCGTGTCATGCGCCTGGTCAAACTGCTGAACCGATCAGAAGGCATTCGTAACCTGCTCTGGACCTTCATCAAATCCTTCCAGGTCTGTCAAATCTGCTCATCATTATCATATTTGTTTTTGTTTTTATTTTTTTTTTATTATTATTGACCTGCTTGATTTGTGTGTACAGGCGCTTCCTCACGTTGCTCTGCTCATCGTGATGCTCTTCTTTATCTATGCTGTCATTGGGATGCAGGTACCATTTTCAATATTTATTTTCACTATTTTCATTTTATTTTTAATATGTAAAATGTCTGTATTTTAACTGTGTAACATGCCTTTAGATCTTTGGAAAGGTAGCCTTAGTGGACGGCACCCAAATTAACCGCAACAACAACTTCCAGACATTCCCTCAGGCTGTTCTTATGTTATTCCGGTGAGTGTGTGGACCAAAATGAGGGTCAAAGCTCAAAGTTGAGCTTCACTCACTGTACTTGTTTTGCATTTCTATATTAAGATGTGCTACCGGGGAGGCTTGGCAGGAGGTCATGGTAGCGTCGATGTATGGGAAGAAGTGTGACCCCAAGTCTGATTTTCAGCCAGGAGAGGAGTACACCTGCGGGTCCAACTTTGCTGTCTTCTACTTCCTCAGCTTCTACTGTCTCTGTGCCTTTTTGGTAAAGAAGCATCCTTAAACTCCATGGTTGTTCACTATGACATATGACAGTGAGCTTTTCACTTCTTAAACAATATTGATAAGGGTGTTTTGTTCCGTCCTCCTTCAGATCCTCAACCTGTTTGTCGCGGTCATCATGGACAACTTTGACTACCTGACCCGTGATTGGTCGCTCCTTGGTCCACATCATCTGGATGAGTTTAAGAAGATCTGGGCTGAATATGACCCTGAAGCCACGTAAACCTGAACTCAAATTGAGATCCATAAGCCAAAGTCAGATTTTGTGTGTGCCACCTCAGATGAATGTAACATGTGTCTTGGATCTAACAGTGGGAGAATCAAACATCTGGATGTGGTGACGCTGCTGCGAAGCATCCAGCCTCCTCTGGGCTTTGGCAAGTTCTGTCCTCATCGTGCCGCGTGCAAGGTATATACATATTTCATTACATAGTCATTGCATAACACACTGTAGTGTATAATACATGGAAGTCATGTGATGACATCATGTATAAAATCATTCCAAATGGAAACTAGTAAAATAACATATGAGTTGCAGTTGTCTTATGGTGTTATTTTAATTAACATAATATGTACTATATAATGATTATGGTATCTATAGCCTTATATAAAATAGTATTAATTGATATTAATGATGATATAAATAAAGTGAATTACAAAATACATACAAAAAAGTATTTTTCTATTATTATTACTCACTGTTGTCCATATGCTCTCTGTTTCCTGTCTGCAGCGTTTGGTTGGTATGAACATGCCTCTCAACAGCGATGGCACAGTCACTTTCAATGCCACCCTGTTTGCTCTGGTCAGAACTGCTCTCAAGATCAAAACTGAAGGTACAATGCATCACTTCCTGTCTTAAACAGTAAACCAATCCATCGTTCTTCCTCCAGCCTGATGTATAAAATGTGATTTCAATTTTAATCTGCCGCTATTTTCATGGGCTGTCAATAGGTAACTTTGAGCAGGCCAATGAAGAGCTGAGGGCCATTATAAAACAAATCTGGAAACGCACCAGTATGAAACTGTTAGACCAGGTCATACCCCCGATTGGAGGTATGTTTAAATGAATCTGTTTATAATTAAAGTTCACCTTTACTACATGATCCAGCTCTAAAAATGCACTCTAACTTGTTTGGTTATAGATGATGAGGTGACTGTGGGGAAATTCTACGCCACCTTCCTCCTTCAGGACCATTTGCGCAAATTCTTGAAGCGTCAGGAGGAGTACTACGGCTACCGGCCCTCAAAGAAGAGCGCCTCAGGCCCAGAGATTCAGGTGATCAGACACTCTGGAGTCAGCATCATTTTATCAGTGTAATGTTTAAAAATGTCAGTCAAAACATTACTGCTCATATATTCAAAGAGCAAGCTGTGTAATGTTAATAAATATTTGAAATATTATATCACCAAGTACTCCTGTCCTTGGTAATGTTGTGCTACGTGCCTCTACTTTTCATTTTTAACACTTCCTTTGTGTATTTGTAGGCGGGTCTGAGGAGTACGGAGGATGAGGCAGCTCCAGAGATGCACAGGACCATTTCAGGAGACCTGCAGAATGAGGAAGAGATGGACAGAGCTATGGAGGAGGCTGGAGAAGAGGGCATTTACCAGGTGAAAAACACTCTCTGAAATCATGTGCAGTGTAGCAGTGCAGGAGAAGTCTGTGACATCATCACCATCATCATCTTTGTGTGCAAGCCTTGCTCACATCTTATCAATAAAATGGTCCTGGAGAGGGTTTTCTGCATTTTTAGTCCAGTGAAAACATTTTTAAAAAGCTCAAAAAAGCTCAATGTCAAGCAGAAATGGAAATGGAACTTGGCTTGTGTGTGTGTGTGTTGAGTGTTGGCAGTTTGAATCCCAACAGTGACTGCCCACTGCACTTCTGGGACACTTCCTATTAGAGGATGTAAATGCAGAGAGGAAATTCAGTGGCCATTGTAAATGTATCTATACCTGCATGTGCTTAATATCTCCAGCGTACACACTCTCTGTTTGGTAACCGGATGGACCCGTTCTCCACTGAGCCCACCGACGCTCAGCCTCCACACATGACCAAACAGCGACCACTCATATTCTCCGACAGTCAGCCTGAGTCATCACCTGACTTTTCTCCCTTGACGTCGACAACTGAATTCTTCCCCACAACAAAGAACAACACAAACAATAACGCCTTTGCGGAGTAAGAAACAACCTCACTGTCTTTTTATCTTGGTGGTGTTTGCTCAAAGTGAGTGTGTCTGATGCTTGTTGTCTTGTAGGTTTTCATTTGAAAGAGAAGGCAGTCCTGATGAGTTTTATAATCCCAGTGAGGATACAGATCCAGGTAAGAGGAGAGACGAGGCACAAACATGGGGTTCATGAGATTCCTGTGAATTTGATCATGTTGGAGACACAGTTATTGTGTCCTATTATGATTATGTGTTATGTTTTGCTGTATACTATTTGCTGTAAAATGTGTTTCGCTCAGTCTGCATACTTTGTGAATTTGTCATGGGCCAAAATGTATAATTCAAGTTCAGAAAGTAAATGTTTGTATGGAATCAGAGTAACAATTTAGAGCCCAGGGAAGTTCAAAGGAATTGCTTTAAGCTAAAACATTTTTTTTTCAGTTAACTGAGGAATAATTTGGTATATAGTGTCAATTGAAAAAAACTGAATGACATTTTTGACTGATTTTGGACGACATACTATACTATGACATTTTTAGGTGATTTTGGACGACATACTATACTATGACTTTTTTGACTGATTTTGGAAGACATACTATACTATGACTTTTTTGACTGATTTTGGACGACATACTATAACTTTTTGACACGTTTTGGACGACATACTATACTATGATGACTGATTTTGACATACTATACTATGATTTGGATCACATACTATTATACTATGATTTTGACTGATTTTGGAATACATACCTACTATGACTTTTCACTGATTTTGGACCTACATACTATACTATGACTTTTTTTCACTGATTTTGGACGCAT
>NW_025320861.1:0-93217 GCF_019176455.1 Solea senegalensis | reverse complement strand
CACACACACACACACACACACACAAGCAGAATTTGCAATGGGAAAGGCAGAGCAATACAAACACACAGCCTACTTTAGTCGGGGTCTGTTTTCTGTAATAGAAACTTCCCACAGAAACTGACCCAGACAGTGACGCACAATGACAAAGGTCACCGAACATTAAACTCCTTTGAGACCAAGACACTCTCTCCAGGACACTATAGAGAGGAAATCATGAGAAATGTGTGTGAGGTGGAGTAACTAAGGACGGTAGGTCAAGCTGAGTTTTAGGTTTGTTTTGTGCTTAGTATCATGGGGGTTTATACCAAGAATATATAGGCTGTGAATGTCAGTAAATGGATGAAAATGAATATTGAACAAAGAAGCCGAAGTGACTATTGACCAGACGATAAGCACTGGTGAGTGTGTATTGATGGCCGCGCCTGGTGTCTTGTTGATATCGACAGGGGTGTGTTTGTGGCACTCGCCTCATAGGAGCTTATCAGACCTTTTGATCACTATGATTGACTGAGGTGCCTGGGAGATGCACGTGTTTCTGTGTGTTTGTGCGGCAGTGTCAGAGGATATGCTGAGTATTATGCATGAATCTTTTTAAAACTGAAATAATCCTGCTTATTGTGACTCATTTCTGATTCAGATGTTCTCTCTCTTTGCATTAGATGGCCGTAGATGTGTTGGAGGGACTTCTTGAAGAGGATGACGAGGTTGTCCAGGTAAGCACAGAAACTGTGTCCTGTGTCAAATGTTGAAAAATAAGGTTTTTACAGAATGGCATTCATTCGTTTATTGTCTAGTGCCACTTTATAATCCACATGAGGGTCACAGGAAGCTGGAGCCACTCTCAGCTGACATACGGAGAAGGTCGTCTGCCAGTCTATCGCAGGGTCAACACACAGAGACAAACAACCATTCACTCGCGCATTCACACCTATGGTCAATTTAGAGTGTCCAATTAACCTCTCCATGTTTTTGGACGGTGGACGGAGTACCCGGACAAAAAACGATCTGCGCGGGTTCATCGTGCTGCTGTAACACTTCTATATTATATAATAGAATAATGCTGTGGTGGATGCAAATAACTCAGCATGTCGGCCCAGAGAAGTGTAAAAATGCAGGTCAGAGGACGTCGGTTGCGGAGGCGGAATGTTCTGCAACTAATTGCTTTGCGCATGCAAAAGAATGTGGCTACATGTGTCCTTGTTCTCCACCTCTGAATGTGTTAATCGTGACTGGATCTGATATAAGTACGTGTGTCTTCTCTGTGTTTGCGCGCGTGTCATCACACACACACACACACACACACACACACACACACACACACACACACACACACACACACACACACACACACACACACACACAGAATATGACTGAAACCCTTAAACGGTCATTAGAGAGTTGCGTAAATTGCGGTACTTTTGTGCTTCAGCAGCTACCATGTGCTGTCAGTGCGCTCCAAATCCTCGCTGTCAGTAGTGGCGGAAGTGAAGGTGTGTCACTGAGTGTCAGATAAAAGAGCATGGTGGTGTTTCTCTCCTTCACTCCCCCCAACACACACACACACACACCCATCAGCTGACAGATTGAGAGCAGTCAGTGGGGGCTGAACTTTTAAACTCACTCCAGCGATGCACAGCTGTGACATGCGATGCATACAGTCATCAGTTCTCATGGTTAGAGCGTGTTCCGTCATATCAAAGTTGCATTTGTAGGTAGGGTAGTATTTGTGATGTCAGAAATGCATGACAGACACGTTCAGCTACATCATTCGCTCTCGTTCTCTCTCTCTCTCTCTCTCTCTCTCCGTCTCTCTCATTTCTTCTTCTCTTAAACACAGTTGATAACTTGTTAGCGCTCGCCTCCTTCTACTTGCTCTTGGTTATCTCAAAATTGGAGCCTCCCTTGTACAATGTAAAGTCTGTGCAAACAACATAGCTGGTTCCTTGCAAATCTTGTTTCAAAGGCTTTCCGCCGCTTCATGATGCTTTTGTTCTTCCTTCAGCAGCACCATATGGGAGCTAAGATGTGCCGCAACTTTGAAATGACAATAGTGCCAGTGATTTGATTGACAGACACAGCATTTATTTTATAATGCGTGCGCCTGACTGGGGTTGTGGTAGGTTAGAGTGAAGTCTCTGAAGTTTTAATTGGCAAACTTTCTCATGTTTTAATTTCGAGTGCTGATGCATAAACCATCTTTACTAGAGACACAAATATTTCACAGTGGACCATCTGCAAAGACATTCTCTAGCCTTGACGTCCCATGCTGTTTTGAAGCCACGCGGCAGTCCTCACTTTTGAGGGAGTTTACATTTTCATCTAAAGTTACCCAATTTCATTATTTCTTTCTTACATATACACAAGGAGGGTTTTTTTTTCTAGGTTCTGCATCCACAGTTAATGTTTTAATGATAAGAATACTTGTGGTTCTGAAACATTAATACATTCATTCAGTGCTGCGGTTGCTCTGATAAGTGTGGCTGCAGGGGGTAGCCTCCCACTCTGCAAGCAGAGCAGCCATTCAGAATTCACTGCGGCATTAGTTGATGTGTTTGTTAGCTAAATGGTTGATTTGGCAGAGGTGCGGGTCCCCACTGCCTCTGCCCTCCATGAATAATGAATAAAGCTAATATTTGTATCTTGGTGCTTGAAGAACAGTGGGTGGAGGATCTTTGGCCTCAGATGAGAGGCACACACACACCTCCGAGTTGGATGAGGGTCGGGCATGATTACATCAAGAGGTTGAAGAGCAAACTCTGCACAGTGAATGTGCTGTTGTTTGAAAAAGAGCGACAACAAGCTTGTTTGTGGCGTGTGTTTCAACATGCTTAGTTAAAAATATGCCTCCCTCAGTCTCCCCCCGCTGTTTGAGCTATGTGGAGCAATTGGATTATTTCAAAGCATGAATTCATCTTCATTCCTTCACATCTTACTCTGCAAGGTGTTCTCTTGATTTGAGTGATGCTCACTGGTGTGATAAGGATTGTTGTTGTTTTTTGCACCAGAAGAGGCTTAATCATTAGCACATATTGTAAGTACATGGAACTCTATTATAGCTGAAATGTAATTACTGACAAATACAGTGTATTGAGATGAAAGACAGCTAGCTATGGGACCCACTGGAGCAATATATAGTCATAATCTATTGTTTTTGACATTATATTGTTCTGCAATTGACTAATGCTGTTATGTTCCTCTGGTTTGCTCTAATCGAGCTGTTGCTGTGTTGTATATTTTGAACAAATAGCAGAATATTTAAATTATGGATCTAAAGCTGTCTTCAAATGCACATGATCCACAGAAAGTCTTCTTGTGGGGATAATGGGGAGAGCCACATGATGCTTGAAGAAAGTCTTCATCAAATGCTTTCCTGTGTAAATCAATCTTGTGCAGACCTTAATGTGCACTTTTCTTATTGTGTGGCTGCAAAAAGTAATGTGCAGAGAAAGGAAAAGTTACCACATAACTTTGACGGTAAAATGTAAGCATTAGTGTTCACAAAGGGACACATTAACTAATATACTTCAGTACGCAACAGTAGGTTTTATTGCACTGGTGGTCATATAAATGATCTAAGTTCTACATGTTTATGGTTTTTGCCAGGGTGTATAATTCGCTTTGAAACGCTGCACAAGACGTGACCTTTTACGACCTTCTACACTCATCATCACCTTTGCATGGTACTTTGTTTTGGATGGTAAATTTTTTTTACTTTGTAATTTTGAAATACTTTTTGGTAAATTGCATTTCTGTAGCCAAGATGATCAAGATGTGCTTCAGCGCTGCAATTCTTTGAAATAATCGATTTTTAGAAGTTGTAAAGGTCATGAAGACCATGGAAAGGTATTATTAACACTAACAGTTCGATAAAACAGCCAGTTTACATCACAGCCTTTCAATTATGACTTGTAGGGCTGGGTGTCATTCCAGATGTTTGGTTCGATTCCAACTCACAAGGTCCCAATCAGACAAAATGTGGATCTCTCAAACCATGCCCCCCTAGCTATCAAAAGAAGACAACAGTTGTTTTGAGGTCACAATTGAGGACAACAAACTAAACTGAAAAGCTGCGTGTGGAGGTTTCTCTGGTTCAACACCACACATATTAAAAGATTAATCCAAGGATGCAATTATTATTGGATCTTCCAAATAAATATTGATATGAATTGAATAATACATAAAATTTCATTTGATCATGTTTTTATATTTCTCTAAAGAAGGGATAAGAGAAATGTGTGTGCGTCAGTGTTAAACAGGTTTGTCAAAAGAGGTCGTGGGATTTCGTACGGTCATGCTCTGTGAGGGTTACAAATCTTTTTACCCTTGTCACTGTTCACTCACTGCAACAAAGAGCACTTTCTCTTTCTCTGTCTGTCTCTTGGCGTCACACCCTCCTGCCCCCCTCTACCCATCTCTCTTTTTCTCTGTGCCTCACAGGTGTGGTATCTCTCTGGCTGGGTGTGCTACCTCCAACTGGAAAAGGCAAAAGAGCAGCAAGATAGAGAGGGGAGGGAAGTGACGCAGGAGGAGACCGAGGAGTGGAAGGCACTGAAGGAGGCAGCCAGGTCGTACCTGACGAAAGCTAAGAAGGTAATTCAGGTTGCGATACCTCTTTATATCTGTGCACAAACATATCTAGAGCTGAAACAATTCATCGATTATTAAATTAATAGACAACTATTTTGGTAATCGATTAATCCGTTTGAAGCTTTTTTCATGATTTAAATAAGATTTCCGATTGTTAAAGCGTCTTTAACGAAGAATAACAAAGAAATCATCAAAAGTCAATCATTTTGATTTGTGGACAAAACAAGACATTTGAGAACATCATCATTTCCAGGTTTGACAAACACAGATCAACATTTGTTTAAGGTTTTCTGACAAATAATCGATTAGTTGCAGCTCAAGACATTTCTCATTATTTAAACAAATCCCATATTAGTGGATTGATCCAGAGAGTGTAAATGAATTTTCCTTGAAAAGTTGTGTAGTCGTGGGTTCTTGTGTGGGTCATGCGCCGCCACACATTTTCATGGAGATTAGTTTGTTCATTTAAAGTTATCCTGCTGTTAGTTGACACACAAACGGCAATGAAAACCATAACCTCCTTGTTGGATGTAAAAATAAATAGTTGCAGCTCCACTTCAACCATAAAGTGTTAGATGCTGTTTAAATATTAATGCATTGGTAATAATGTAATGCCATTAAATATTAACGCCCACAAGAGCCATTTATTTGCAACGAGTACTTTTTTAGTTTTGATACTTATACATTTTCCAATATTACTACTACGCTTATGCTAAATGAAATGAATACATGACTTTTACAGTCATCAAACACTGCTGTAGCTGTGAACTGCACTGTGTATTGCAACTGCTTATGGCTTGTTTCATCACTGTCACAGTAGTTAAGACTGCCTTATCAGTTTTTTGTCAGTGAGTACATGTTGTACTGTATGCATGTGACGTATACCAGAGGATTCTAACTAAGCTCTGTTTAATCATTTGATTGTGATTCAAATCTTAGCCCTCACAAAGTTCCTCGTGAATAAGATTCTGTCTCATTAGGAAGAGGTTTTGGTCTTTATGGGAACTGCAGGTCCAGACAAAAAACACACACACACACACACACACACACACACACACACACACACACACAGAGTGATGCGTCTCATTCATTCTGCCATTCTGTCAGCGAGTAATGCTTCTATGGAGCAGTGATTCATGTTAGTCTAAAATCCAATAGGCTTGTAAATCAGACAGCACAGGCTGAAGGATGGCAGGCCCCACCTCCACTTCAACCAACCCCCCCCCCCCAACTCCCATCCTTCCCTCTGCCTTGTCTGCTCCGCTGTGTTCCTCCACAGATGAGTAGGGGCAGGACAGTGGCAATATATTGATGCCTGTCTCTCTGGGTAGCAGTGCAGTGACAGTGCATGTCTAACCACCGCCATCCACTCAGAGGGTGTCCAAAAAGACAAGATCGAAGTGGGAATTGAACTGCCAAGAGGGAGAAATAAAAGAAAGTGTGGGGAGGAAAATAGGAACACATACAGATTTGAGCTTTGTGGTGGGAGTTAATAAAGAAAAAATGGAATTGAGAAATAGGGGAAAATGAAGGTCTTAGCTGTGTTTGCACGAAGAGAGACTGATAAAAGGAATGGGTGAGTTGTCAGAGCGTGACGAGTAAACTCCAGTAAACTTTAGTGGAGTGACTAAGTGAAGCAACAGACACAGAGTGATGTGATGTGATGTGATGTACAAAGTTCTTTAAAAGGTGAGGTCCACCATGATTCTCTTATATTCATATCTGAGCTTTGTATTAAGTGTCTCTATGTGTGTTAATTATTAATGACGAGTCAGTCTGCTAGTTAAAATGGGCTCCAACAGGGAAATGAGGCCTCAAAGCCCAACAGCTTTTGTGTGTGTGTGTGTGTGCACATGTCTTAAATAGGCTGTGTGGACCAATTGTCAAACAATTTTGTGAGGACATTTTGGCTGGTCCACACAACTTTAGCTGGCGGATAAAGACCTGGTTTTAGGGTAAGGGTTAGGCATTTAGTTGTGATGGTTAAGGTTAGGGTAAGGGGCTAGGGAATGCATTATGTCTTTGAGTGTCCACACAAAGAATGCAAAACCATGTGATTGTAAGAGAAAGTATTGCAGGGATACAGTTAGAGGAGTCGGACACACTCTTACACACACACACACACGCTCATGCTTTAGTGTTGACCAAAGCAGGTCAACGTTGCTGATTGAATGGAAATGGAAATGCTTCGGCGACAAACCAACTGTTCAGCAAACGTGCAGAGAAGTGACATTTCCACCATTTTGTTCACAGATGACATGTTGTACACAAACACAGTGCTGATTTAGCTACCGCCCTCCCCCCGCTCTCCCCTCTTCCTCTATCAGCGGTACCTGCAGCCTCACAGCAGGGGTTTGCGCTTCCTTCTGTTCCTCTTCTGTACTTCATTTCCTTATCTTGAAGAATTTTAAATGAAGTGGCAGAGCTTTTCTGTCTTCTTTTTGCATTGATGGAAGATGTATGGGACAGACAGCTAGATGGCAAACCAAAGGCAGTAGTGTGGGAGCAGGTGCAGTTACTCGTGAGTGAATGGTAAACTGCTGGTAAAGGTTTTTTTTTTAAGTTTAGTTTATTAAATGTATTTGTATCAGGGACAATATACAAAATACCTCTCACCTACATGTCTCTGGGAAGTTTGAAGTCTGCCCCACACTAGAGGGCAACTGGTCCCAATTTGGCCCTTCCGACAACTGTGGGTGCCTGGTAGACGGTACAGAAAGAGGACAAACTTGCTTATTTAATGTGTCCTGCAGAGACGTATCACAATCGAAAGGAGACAGTCCGCCTCCATGTCTGTTTACAGTCTGAAGTCACGTTAAATCACGCAAGTTCTCCTCCCTGAACTCGTGTGATTTAACGTGACTGGATCGCCTAAAACATGGAAAACCTGTTCTGCTTTTAAAATCAAGCCAGATTTGAAAATCTACTAGTGTGGGGCAGGCTTAACAGACACGTTTAAAACCATCCTGAACAGAACAGTCTTTCTGTTTTCACCCCACAATTACTTGTATTTTTTTAAAGTGTGAAGTGACGAATCTCTACATTTACTTTGCAAATACATTAAACATTAATATGAAGACTGGGTTTTGGAAACGTTAGGTATAAATTAAGGTTAGGATTAAGTTTTTGATTAAGGTTAGAGGTAATGTCAATGTAATGTCATCTGAAGTCATGGTGAGTTCTGTGTGTGTGTGTGTGTGTGTGTGTGTAGGTGGTGAATAGTGGCAAGGGTAAAATCAATAGTAAACCGGACTTGAAATGGAAGTTGAGTCTGTGCCAGATAGGGTGCAATTGAGGAAGGATGTGCAGTGTATGCACAGAGGACAATGCCATATACATCACACATGTGTGTGTGCACGCAGGCAGCGAGGGCAAATGGAGGTCAAGAGCTTTACTATTTGATGTGGCTGAAAGGGTATCTCATGAGCATGGATTGTGGGTAGGGTTGGGTCTGAGGTGGACTTGTCATGTAATTTTAATGCCTTTTCTTATCAAGGATGTGACTGGAGGACCATGGTGGTAAGTCACAGTTCTGTGTATGTGTCTGTCTTTCACCTTCAGGGACATGCCCCGTATCTCAATTTCCCAGTGAAGAAGTGTGTGTGTGTGTGAGTGTGTGTGTGTGTGTGTGTGTTTGTATGACGATGAGGCTCAGAGAAATGTGCTGAAACGGTCTTATTGTTTTCTCACCGAAAGAAAATCACGGTTGGCTGAAATTCGTCCTACTCAGCATTTTAACATAATTATTAGGTCAAATATATTGAAATATGCCAGTTCTGATATGATTACGTTGAAGCAAAGTTAGCTTATGACCTGAAATTCTATATATTTGTAATGGAAGTAGCATTTTTTTCACTGGCGGTTATGAGAAGATATTGACTAACTAATTTGCCATTGGACTGGAGACTACAGAATTTCCTATTTTCTTCTTCTTTGCTGTTGGCAGTTGGCATCCATAATGTTGCATTTTATGCCTCCTACTTTTCTTTCCATCTGTTGAAAAATGGACAAAAAGGGAATTGAAGGGAGGGCATGATTTTGGCACAGTTTGCCTGTGCGTGCTTGTATGCGTACAAGATGTGATATAACATGCGAAAGTATGAGGAGATGTGTCTCTTTCCCTGGCAGGTGGGTCATTTGGTGAGAGTGGCCGAATGCATGAGGGGAAAATGCTCAAGAGAAAGGCAGGGAGAATAACGGCATTAGAGAATAAAATGAAAACGGAGGTAAAAAGAAATGGGAAATTGAGGGTAGATGTGGAGCGGAAGGTGAACAGTGATGGCATGATTAGGCTTTCATCATTTAATCAGTCTTTCTTCATTCAGTATAAAAAGGTCTCTACCATGAAGGGGAAAATATAATTCTTTTGATAAGGGATGCATTAGGGTTTATTATTACATTTTTGTCCTCAGCGTATTGGACAAAAGATGGCAAATAATCCTTACCGGACCATATGATCAATATATCGAAAGAAATTGAGGATGTATAACATGAATTTAAAAAAATATATATCAAAGCTATTTGTACTGCGCTATTTCATTCATTACCTTGTTTCAGGGCCCCTAAAAGTGGAGAATTTTAAAAATGTCGCTGTCTCCATTTTCATTTGAAAGCTCCTGGGCTGCATTTCAGTATAGATGGCCACAAACAGAGACCTTTGGAAACAATGATGCAGTTACTCACATTCACTCTCTGACTGGTTCTTTTCAGCCGTGACTCGAATATCAGCTGTGAACAAAAAACTCCATTAAAACTAACTTTCATTTTTACTCTGAAACTTTGCAAACAACTGCAGAGCAGAGAATCAACGTACCTGAATTATCGTGTGATATACTGTACGTTTTTAGGCGTATTACAATGCACGCAGATTACTTCTGAAACACCGTTTCGCAGATCATGGACGCAGCCTAAACCTGCTGGCATCTTTTTTGGATATGAAATGTTTCCTCGGAGGATTCGTATTGCTTTCATGCAACTTCATCCAGTAGTTGTCAAGATATTTCCCTCCTGTGATATTCCGACTTTCACTCTTGTCAGTTGTGTTCAGCCTCTGGGGAACATGAATGACTGTATAAGATTCAATAAATGTTGAGAGAGCAACTGAAACTATAACATTGACATCCCTTCGTGTTAGCATGGCTAAAAAAAAGAGTGGTTATCAAACAGTTAAAACAAAAATGCCAGAATTTGTCAATATTTGTGACACGTGTATGTGTGTGTGTGTGCGAGAGAGAGAGTTCTCATGAGGGTAGTCAAGTGGACTTTGAGCTGTGAGGCCTTGAAAGCAGAGCAGAATGGACCAATGAAATGTTGTACAATTACATGTATACACACACACACACACTCCCTCCCTCCGTCCTCCCTTCTCTCGGCAGCTCTGTGGGCCGTGACGATGGGAAGAGAAAACATGGGCTGCTGTAAATAAGCAATGCCTCTGTCTTTTGCGACAGCGGTGCTGATCTCAGCAGCGCTTGATGCGGAATGTGAAAAGAGTAGCACCGTTTGTTTAGCTAGCTGCGAGTGTCCGCAGTGAATTATCACGTCCTCCACAGCGGACACTCTGCTATTGATTTGTAATAAGTATCATCACAAACTGTATTCGTGCAATTTCCCGTTAGCGTTCTGTATAGTTCATCATACAGTATGTTTTCACATGTGCACCGTGTGTCTAACATAGACACTTACGCTAGGCTTTCATGGGCAATTTGTTCTGGGTGTTGAGCCAAACCTGTTGTAAAACAAGCCCAGCTTGTACGAGTGTTCATTGTGGATCTCCAGGCACTTCAGAGGTACACTGGCAGAATGAAAAGCAGCGCTGTTTTTGTGTGTGTACTCATTTATGTCACCTCTTTAGGACCTTGTTTAAACACTGACTCAGGGCCATTCGTCCTCGCGCGGACCGAAGCGTAGTCCTCATGATTTCTGAGGCTTTAGTTAAAGTGAGGATTGAGATGTGAATTAAGGACTAGGCATTGTGACTGGATAAGGTGTCCAAATACATACTGACAAGAATAGCTGTGCAAACCTGTGTGTGTTGGTCTATATACAGTATATATATTTAAGAAGATGCCGTCTCTGCAGGTTGGAGCTCCTGGGAGGTGGAGCGTGACCGATGTCCGGTGACAGGGTCAGATACTGGAGAGCGCTGACCCTCTCAGTCTCTTTAGAGAGCAACGCACACGCACTAAATATTCTTACACTCCAAATGAGTTCCCATGGGACGACGTGTCTCCTGTCAGGACCTGCTGTTGCTTAGAGACTGGTCCTGGGGCAGAGCAGTCACACACTCTTCCTCACTGTTCTGGCCTCGTTACACTTTTAGTAAGAATGATGATGGCACTCAGCCGCTTGTTGTCCCTAAGCTCAAGTTAAAGCTGTGCGTGTGTGCAAATTTGGTAGACAAAATAGAATAATATTCCTAGATTGTATAAACCATTCCCCACTTGGTCTCTTTATTTGTCTAGTTTTGCGTCTCAAAAGAAAAGCATAATCATAAATTGCTGTATCAGTTCCAATTACTTTGTGTGTGTGCACACAGAAAACATAGTTGTGCTTGCTGTCGTTAATGGTAGGGCCAACACTTTTATCAACAGCTCCACTTAAAGTTCAGTAATTATACACAAGCGGAACATTTTGCACAGATAAATCTACTGGCTACTCTGTGAATGGTAGTTTTTTTTAATCTTGTATTTTTTCACTGTGATAACAAATGTGATTGTGTGCGTGTGTTTGTGCGCGCACATAATCATAGGCCCATGCATGTTGCACCAGCAAGAAGAAAAAGATAAATGGTGCCATGTGCAGATGAACAGTGTGTCAAAAACAAAAACTGTTAACAAGCAGTTTGCAAGCCATGATTACATCCCTGAAAGAATACAGAAGCTGCTAGATATCCCAGGCAACTTAAGTAGCACTTAGAGATTAACAACCTCTGGGCTCTTCACGTCCCTCAACTCCATCCTGCTGCTTACTGATGTTGTAGTGATGCAATGAAAGAGTTTCTCTCAAAGAGCTTTCCACTAACCAAATCTGATTTCTGGTTCTTTTGCACCGAATAATTAATTGTTTGCAATCTGAAAATCATTCTGTTTTTGATTGTTCTGTGTGCTTTACCAATTTAAAAACGCAATATAGAAACATTGGGGAGAATTCATATAGTTAAAGGTGACATATGTAATATAATATGTAGAAGAACAACCTTAAGTGTTTAAAATGGTTATTGTAATACCAATTCAAAACACTGGAGAAGCCAGATTTTCTGATCTACGTAAATGGGAGGCTGCACTTACACCTGACAATATACCACTGTGTTCATACACTTGAACATAAGTTTGGTACAGTACGGCGCGGTTTGGAACGGAAAAGCCTACGGCTTGCATTTCTTTACTTGGCGTGGGGTGTTGGTGGATTGGCAGTTGGCCGTTGGCAGTGGGTGACTCAACAGACCAAAACAAAAACAGTTTGTGACCTGCAAAATGGAAGGCTGGATGTTTCTTTAATCCCTAAAGACACATCATGGTAATTTTATGTCTTAAATCATTTCTATATATATATAATATATATAATAAGTTCTCATTCTTGCATTGGAGTAGTGTCATTAATAATATGATTGTATCTCTTGTGGCAAATGAAAACTGCAGTATATGTAAAAAAAAATAAAATAAATTGCAATTAGATATTTTAGCCAAGCCGTAATGTATAACCTACTTTGAATTTAAAATCCCAATTATTCTCTTTTTCTTATTCATGCAGTGCAAACCTAATTTTTCTTTTCTCTTTCCCAGCTTTACAATAAGCTGCAATGTGACGACCAGCCGATTTTAGAGCATGTGGAGCAGCTGCTGGGTGAGCTGGGGGGAGAGATGGAGGCAGAGGAGGGAGACCATGACTTGGAAGAAGACTATGAACCCTGTAGTGATGAGGAGGAGGTCGAAGCAGAGGCACCCATGGACTTCTGATTTCAAATCCCACCATCATATTTTCTTTCGTTTTACCGAGTGCTCTATCTACAAAGTGCCTTTATTTGACTGGTTATCTTTTCACACCCACTTATCAGCAGTGAAATATGAATTCAAGTGAGAAGCACGAAAATAGTGCCATTAAAAACTGCCGTCCACTCAATCTCTTTGAGGTCAGTTGTTTAATGATCTTGGTGAAATAAATGCTTACTTGAGTAATACTTACTTTAATCTCTTTGACAGAAGGTTGTTGATGAAAGAAATTAGTTTTAGAGCTTTATGTTTGTGCTGCGGCAAAAGCAGAATGATGCCTTTTCCTTACACACACACACACACACACACACACATTTCTAGGAGCAAAGGTACGCAATAGATGTGTCTACTGCCCGACAAAACATTTTCATAGGCAACAATTTTATTTCTGCAGCTCCTCTTTAGTTCCCTCTCAAGCGCATATCATCATTGGGTTGTAAGGATGATTAGAAAACTGCCTAAATGCTATGTTAAAGTAAGTTAAGTAAAGCTCTTTTATTATCCAAGTCCAATGACGTACAGGGCTTGAGTTTCAATGTTATTCAGTTTATTCTCTTATTTTGGCTTTTTTTCACTTCCTATACTGTATGTTAACTCAGTGGATACAACAAGACAAGACACAATAGAGAGAATTTGACATCAACCTTTCTTCTTTTTTTTCTTTTCTTCTTTTCTGTGCTAAATCTAAAGAGGCTGGTTCAATGTTTGAGAAAGTAGGAACACCTTTCAACTGAGTTTTTTTTTTTTAATTTTTAGCCTATTGAAATTCTCAGACAAGGACATGTAAAAATAATGGGACAATTCTTTCAATTCTGACATTTGAACATCATTTCATAACCAATTTATTTTTCATCATAACCAACGCTGAAAAATAAAAAAATAAATCTACTGTTTCAGACCAGACTTTTTCTTCAGACCAGACTTTTTTTTAATATTTTTATTTAAATATTTTATATTTCCCCACATTACTGTGCTTTTTGTGTTTGTTTTTGTTGCATTAATGTTTTATTGAATTTTAGAACATAAACAAATACCATTACAGACCTTGAAAATGGACTGCCAAAACTTTATCCAACAAAGGAAAATACAATCAGGATAAAATATCTCTTTTCAAAATGTAAAAATGTCATAATAGGCCCAGAGGAGCAGATGAAGACATGTTTTTAGTTTTTTTTAAATTGGGGTTAGGATTAGGCTAGTAGTATTTATGGTTAAAGTTAGAGTAAATCTCCAGGAAATGAATGTAAGTCAATACAATGTCTTCTAAAGTCATGGAATGCATCAAATAGTATTTCTTTGGTTAGTAGCAATACAGTCTTGAGTTTACTTTGGTGATAACATTAACCAGTGAACGTTACATTGTCAGCATCGTTGCTAATTGCCAAAGTTGTTTTGTAGAACGTCGCTGTAAGTTGACAGAGGCTTTATCATTTGGCTGTTGCATCATTGTGCCACGCTGTATGCCTTCATCGAAGAGTTTTGAAATGATCTGTGCATACACATCCCATTCCCATGGCAGACAAACTCAAATCCCCAAGCTGCAAGTACATATTAATATCTAACTATTACTGTCTCACCAATGGCAGTGGGCCACCATGGCAAAAAATGCCAGGGCTGATTTTGTGCCAGTCCAGCCCTGCAGATACGTGACATTATAGCCCTAAAATATCTCTCTAAAATATTGTAGAAACAGTAGGATTGACTGGCCCATCAGTACATTTACTTTCCATGCACCAGCAGAACTTTTTTGCAATCTCTTGTCCTCCCCAATTGTTGGCACAGACCTCTGAAGATTGTTTTAAAAGGTAAATATGGAAAGCTTATCTGAGATGCTGCTCCAGATAGCAACATGCCTGTTCAGGAAAAAACATTCCATGACGTGATCGCGTCTTCATGTTTCAGGAGCGAAAAACGCAGCTCAGGAGGAAAATTGTGTAATGTAAAATATGATGCGCCGTGTGTGTGTACGTGTGTGCGTGTGTGTGTGTCCCCTTCAGTTTATCATAGCTTAATGTGAAATGAAATGTTGTTATTTTGCTCAGAAATATTCATGTCAGCAATGTTTAGTGTATGATAATGCACCAGGCTCTATTGTGTATGTATGTTCCTAGGTGTGTGTGTGTGTGTGTGTGTGTTGCAGCATGTGTCCATGCGGCTCATCTGCAGAGCTGTGTGATTAATGACTCCAGGGGTGAGTGAGCATCAGCGGTCAGCCTTTTCTGGTTATTCTGAGCTGACCCAGTGTGAGTGGGCCATAGTGGACACAGAGAGCCTTGGGTGATCACAAAATCCTTGGCCATTCTCTCACCTGTACATCAGCCATTGCACAGCAGGAATATTTTCACTCGCTGGGTGAGGTAGTGCAGTTTCTACACAAGGACACAAATTCAATCACAGGGAAAGGACACATGCTGTTTGCTTGCAGTCTTTTCCCAATCTGTGCTAGAATTGCTCCCTGAGAGACAAAGATTCAAGATTTCACCTCTCAAATAAATGTACGTAGCATCCGCATAAACAAAACAAAACAAAAAAAAAATCATTACAACACATGCCTTAATTAAGGCCCGAAGTGCATTCATCCATTAAACAGACTTGTCCTCTTTTACCTGTACATAAGCTATCTTTGGAGACCCTTGCAGCATGTGTTGAGTCTCCAGGGAAACCTTCCCATAATTAGTATTTGTGTGCACGCGTGTGCCAGTATGTGTTATTTTAATAATCGACAGTAATGAGATGAGCTAAGGGGAGAATAATCCTGGATTAACATCTTAAAAATGCCTGTGTCGTCATAACAACATCCTGATGGGGACATAATCACTGAAATGCAGTCGCACAAATGAACTACGCACACACACACACAAAGAGGAACTGTCCATGCATCAGATAGCTGAATGCTGCAAGCTGTGTGTGTGTGTAATGTTTATCCTGTGTTGGGGCACATGTGTATCACTGACTTAATTAGAGCGTTATGCAGGATGCCCCCCCCGAAGGGATTAAGAGAGAAATGATCAGAATCTGGAGACTTAAAGCTAAAAGCAGTTAAACGGAGACAGGAGGCGGGTGATCAGGACCAGCGTTTGAGTCGACAAGTGAGATTCATGTTCATATTCAGACAACTTGAATGATCCCAGCAAGGCAATTCATTTGCAGCCACACAAACAATCGATACAACACACGTCAAGGTCACAGATCAACAATCAGATAAGTAAGATCATCAAGAACTTAACAAAATAAATACATTTGTGTCACGTCCTGCATGTCTTTTAAAATCGCCTCTATCAGAGTTAGCTGATAGGAATGAAGGATTTAAAGTATCTACCAGTTCTTCCTGAAGATAGTTTATAGCCGCAGCCTCGATGTATCAACATCAGCTCAGCAGAGAAAACATGATTACACTGGTTGATAAAGTTTTTCGCCTTCTTTATCACCTGTTTTTCCCAGAGGTAACACAAGTCTCACCGCCTGACTCCAATTATCTTTGAGCAGACTCTGACAATGCTAAACAGGCTGTTCTTTGTACATCGAACCAACAGATAGAAAAGAAAGTAGAAAGAATGTTTTAAGGGCTTCCCATGAATGGTTTATTCTCAGTCCTCTTGAAATTATTGTCAGGGTCAGTCAAATTTGTTCCATTTGGTCGTCACGGCTGTGTCACAGCCTATACTGTGACACTGACTGAGAAACCTGGAGGTTGACAGAAATTCTGACAAGCAGGATAAATAAGAACGAGAACAAGACGGACTGAGTGATGGAGCCATGATTCAGAAGAGCTTCATCCTCTGCTGGAGAGCATGGATCTGCTGCAGTAATATGCAGTGGGCCTGACCTAAGATTAGCTCTGCAGCACATAGATTGACACCAAGGGTTAATACCCTCAGCTTAGTAGATGTGTTTTTTCTTAGAGTGGTCTTAGTCGGGAAGCTTGCATTCATTACATGGCTGATAGTTTAAGTTGTTGATTTGTTGAGGAAAACTTTGTGTGAGAAATGTTGTTTTTCCTCTTCATTGTATTTTGCAGAAACCCCATTACATTTCGTAATTGACTCAGAAAACCCTTCGTCATTGATCTGTGTTTTTGGTCAATAAGGCTATTTTAGACTACCCCACTGCTCCTTTTGTCTACGGCATAAAGGTGTTCATGGATTTCTGCATGCATGTTGTTTGCGATTGTGTGTGTGTGTGTGTGTGTGTGCGTGCGCTGCTTTTGTTTTGTGTGTATGCATAGCAATCTTTGGTGGGAACATCTGTCTCTCAGAGATAACACAACCAGGGAATTAGCCACGCTGTCTTATAACCGAGCATCACATCTCATTATTACAGCCCCCTAAACACATGCCAGTGTATGCTCAGGGGTCACAAGGAGGAGAGAGATAAATTGTGCTCTAATTACTGAATCTCTGCAGGAGCTGACTTATATTTCCAGCCAAAATCTCAGGACTGGGAATTTACATTTTGTGTCTTGTATTGCATCTGCTTTTGTCTCTCTCTCTCTCGCTCTCTCTCACATACACTCACACACCTGTATGTCTGTGACTACTCATATCACAGAGGGCAAATCAATCCGGTCCCTCAAAGCACTCTGGGTAGTCTAAGTCCATAGACCATCTGGATGCCGCTCTGTTGCCTTCTGTGTTCTGCTCCCCGAGTGCCGGCCGCTGCAGTGATCAACTGTTTGGCAAGCAAGTTTCATATATTCACGGCTTCACCATTAACCACGCATGGATGCATAGCAACAGTTGCTAGCCACTGTAACCAATGGCAAGACATGCACGAAGAAAATACAAATAAAATAATAAAAAAAAAATGGGCGCATTTAACAGCAAAAACAGACTGATCCTTGAATTAGAAAGGGAAAATAAAAATAAATAAAGCTTGAATATTTTTTGCACACATTTTATTGAATATATTGCTTTTTTTTTTAAATAAACACAGGCTTTTACAATTTTCAACATTACTTTGTTACACCACCTCGTTTTTAATCTGGGGACAGGGGGGTCACAAAATAAAGCAGTGTAGGAAATAATAATTAAAATTCTTCTTCTTTGGAAAAGTACTGTGATTTAAAAAAAATAATAATACTCCCTATTCTTTTTTTTTTTCATGCTCCAACATCTTCAATGCGTACAGTTCTGAACACTTTGACAAAGGGTCACACATTACATCATATTGAAGGATCATAACATTGACAGGCTTGGAACCACTGCTCTGTCATCTTATAAAGACTCTGGACTCTCACTGTGAGAAAATGATAAACCACAGTGTATAAATTCTGTATGTGGGTGATGTTGTAAAATCATTGCGAATCAGGCAGAGAGACAAAATTATTTTCAACCAAGGTTTAATGTTACAGCTCAGGTTCATTCATTGCCGTCCCAGCAATTGATTTGTTAAATGCTACATGAAAGAAAAATGTCTTGCCACGGATGAATTTGAAAGGTTTCTGGAGTGCTTGTGTCACTGACGCCACCAGGTGTCTAATATTCATCTACTGCTAAAGGTTAAGTTCATCCTTTATGGTATTGTTTCCTGTGAATCTAGTGTCATCACTCACTGTCAGGATATTTACACTATAGAGACAAAACAGATGTCAGATATGGAAATGAGCTCTTATGATGTGTGTGTCTTTCTATAATTATCTCTATCGCACACACACACACACACACACACACACATGCACACACACACGGTTGTAATATGACTGTAGTCTGGCCCCAGTCCCTTGAATGTTATTTATGTTTGTTGAAAGTCCCACTCAGAGTAAGATAACCCGTATGAAATGGAGCTAGGGATAGAGTATCACTTTATTGTGACCCCCACCCCTCTCCCTGCATGAATGATACTTCAAAAGGCAGTTGATCTGTGTGTGGTTCAGCAGGAAACAGAGAGGATGACACCAGCCCAGTTTGTCTTTGAATTGCAGGTGCACTTTTCCTTTTTATTCTGGGCCTGAATGAGAAATGGTTGAAAAGGAAAAGATCAAAGCCTTCTCTTCTCACTGTCTGGTGCAACACAGCAGAGGCTAAACAGTGAAACAAACTTTAATTTGTGAGTGCATATGAGCAGAAGAGTTGGAGTATAAAGTTCCTCCTCTCACCAGTCCGTGTTGCCAAGGAAGATTAATAAACATGGCAGCCGCTCTATGAAAATCATAGCGCCTTCTGTTGAAACCTCAATGGCCAGACTCTGTCCATGAAAGGCTGAGGGTTCAAGGGTTGAAGTGCTACTGGGGAGAGGGGAGCCAGTTGCGTGGCGTGGAAAGCAGCGGACTGTGGGAGGAGAGTGATGGGTTGATGGGACAGCAGGATGGAGGGAAACAGGGAGGAGATGGAGAAAGGAGAGAGGTGAAGGTGATGAGAGAGGGAGGGGTGGATGGGTGGAAGTGGATGTGGTTGGATGGCACGATGTGGATGGATGGCAGGGGACGGGGCTGAGGTGGAAGAGGATGAGGAGGACGGGGGCATGGAGAGGCCTGTGTGTTGTAAAATAATGTGATGAAGGGGGGAGGATGGCAGAGGGGGGAGGTTAGGGACACCCAGAGTCATGGGCTGAGTAAAGCTCTCGTGTGCGGGCACATGTAGGAGTGGGAGCCTGTCCTGAAGGGCGTGCTGTGCTTGTGTCTGCATCATGTCTGTGTGAATTGACTGGGTTTGAGGCTGTGAGTGGTTGTGCAGGGTTGCAGGTACAGGTGTGTATTGTTCCCCTGCAGTTCCACAGTTCTCTCCTTGTGTGGTGTGTGTGTAGTTTGTCTCTTTGCGTGCCTCTGCACTCTCCTGCATCTTTTCCAAAACTTTCTGCATGTGCTCTCTTGCCTGCTCTTGCAGGAGGCGATATTTGTCAATCTCCTCAGCAGTAAAGCTGATTGGCGCTGCTGTCTCTCCACCTGTCTGCTTGTCGTCAGTCCTAAACTGTGATGGGCAGAGATTTGGCATGCTTCTGGGTTTGGACTCAGCCATGTCCAGAGAATGCTGCCGACTGTCAATGACTGCTTCTGGGCCCACTCCAATACACTTAGCTTCCTCTTCCTCTTCTCCCTCTTTGTCCTGACTCTTCTCCAGCAGCCACTTTTTCCTTCTGGCTTTTCTCTGCATCGCAGGTAGTTTTCCAATGAGGGGCAGAAACAACGTTCGAGCTTGTTTCTGTGGTAAAGACTTACTGGGGGATAGTCCTTGAAGAGATATGCCTGAGCTGCCTGTAGTGACAGAGGCTGCGGATCCAGGGGTGAGATCAGACTGTGAATTTGCCTCTTCTAGCTGAAAAGGATTTGTTGTTTGACATTGGTGCATTTTAAGACCTGGAACTGTGGGAGCGGAGGAACAAGATGTAATGTCGGGTGTAGTGGGTATGGAACTCCTCCTCTGCCTTTTTGCCTCTTGTGGGGGCTCCAATGAGAGACCTGTCGCTTCTGATGACTGCAGCCCGTCTACTGTAACCTCTGAGCAGGTGCTGCTCCTGCTCCACTCCCAGCTCAGCTCGGAGACGCTAGTGCTACTGCAGGGGCTGCAGGAGCGTGGGCTAAAACATCTGCTTGCTCTTGTGTTGATCACACTCTGGGGGCTGTACGTCTGCCTGCTTGTCCACCACTCAGGGCTGGAGAAGTGTCTGGAGTTTGAGGGTCTGGTGCCTGTGCTTCTCCACACACAGCCCAGGCTGTCTCTGCTGTCAGCCCCTGTTCTGGAGGCTAACGTGGAGTTGTGCGCTCCCCTGTCCTCCCAGCTGTCGCTGCTGCCCCATGTCCATCTGTCCACACTGCACCTGTCCCAGTCTGCATCCTCTGTGCTAACATGTCTGCCTCTCCTGCCCCAGCTGCTGGTGCTGGGGCTAAACCTGACCACCTGATCCCTCTCTACTGCTCTATTTCTTGATCTCCACCCCGTCATTGACCTGCCCTGCTCATTACCTCCTGTGCACTTTCCTGTTAACCACTCCCACTGCTCTGTGTCTGATATTAAGTCTCTGTGTCTGCTGCTTGAATTCCCTCCCATTTTCCTGCCCCTCTCTTCCCAGACTTCACAATGCCTCGAACTCTTCCTCCTGCTATGAATGAATTTCCTGTCCTTGTGGGGGAGTTCTCTCTTTCTCGCTGGGCCGCTACCACAGTTGTTGTCACGGTAACAGCCGTCAATGAAACTCCTGGGGTTGCTATGGTGACCCTTTTCCCAAAACTGCTTTGAGTCGCATCCTGGTGAGAAGGAGTGTAAGGAGAAGTGAGACCGCCGAGGAAAAGGCACTGCAACGCCGTCTCGCTTTCCCTCCCCCTCGGTGTCTCTGTCTGCTGTGTGTCTGGTGAGTCTGGAGTAAGCGCCGCAGTCTTCTGGCTGTGACTGGGAGTCAGTGCTGTGGCTCCTGTGGGGCCTCTTCTTCCGGACAGAGACAGATACTGGCTTAGCCTCACACCTCCCCTGGAGACAACTGCTCCCTGCTCTCTGCACCCCACACCTCATCCTCACTTCCCTACGTTGCTTTTGCCTCCGTTTCTTCCCCCAGCTCCCTGCAGCCTTTCCCTTCCCTTCTCTGACGGTGGAGACTGTAGAGACAACACTCCTCACTTTGCACCTTGTTGATTGGCACTTCTTTGAAGCTTTTTCTTCTTCGCTCGGCTTCTTCTTTCCCAGGTTGTATTTCTTTGTGCTGGCTTTCCTCTTTTTGCGTGACACTTCTGAGGCACGCACGTACAGCGCCGGAGCACCGGCACACTCAGACGTTGCCTTACTCCTACACTCACACCTGGATGGGCTAATGCACATCCCCTGTGTGCCAGACTGGGTGACAGACTCTAATTTGCAGCTCAGGGCTGTGATGGCTCTTTCCCTTATCCCTCTTGCAACCCCTAATCTTCCTCCCAGAGGATTCTGGGAGTTTGTGTCAGAGCTGTCACTATTGGCAGGGTCAAATGGATGGGAGGCTGCCCTCACACAGTTCTCCACACTTAAACTGCATCTTTCTCTTTCAGCTCCTGTTTCCGATGTTTTTTTTGTGTGGAACAGGTGTGCTTTCGTCTCCACATCAATGTGTTGCTCTGCCTTGGAATTCTCCTCTGCAATTGTCTGTTCCGGCGCACTCACCTCGTGTCTTGTCTGTCTTTGTGAGCTGGAGTGAGCATCTGATATGAGAGTAACTGACACGCAGGAGCTTGATTGATCTGCGAGAGCACACAGCTGATTCTGTTGTAACGCCTGCCGATCATCTGTGAGTTGTTCTGGTCGTTGGGGTTTCAAGTGGAGTGGGTTGCAGCTGAAGGAAATGTGCGGTTGACACTTAGTGAACTTAAGTAAACTGACAGGCCATCTCAGCTGGGTGGAGCCATCTTTCCCTAGCACAGACATGTGCTCACTCTCCTCCCTCCTTGCTTCTGTTTGTGCCTTTACCTCCGTATCACTGTCTGTCTCTTCTGTATCCATGTGTGCCCCTGCTACTTCTCTGGCCCGTACGGTCACCTGGGTCTGTGATGGTGAGAATAATGAATTGTGGGTGTGATTATTGGATGCTGCTGTGGAAATAAGAGGGTGTTCTTTTACGACGTCTGTTTTTGCAATCTCCTCCTCTTCTCTCACTGTCTCTCCAGGGATTGACCTCGCTTCGCTTGGTCCAACACTGTCAGAGTTAGACTTATGCCTTTCACTCATGCCCTGCTTCCTCTCCTCTGCGGCCCCAATCTCCCTGTCAGTATCATCCATTATTTCTTTTATCCTTTCTTTCATTTGCTCCCTCTTTTCTCTTTCTTCCTCCTCGAGGTCTGAGAAGACAGAGGCAGATGGTTCCAGCCTGGGTCCCCTGCGGGAGAAGCAGAAGGACACCCCAAGTCTGCCACCAACTCTCTCCCGCTCAGGGAGAGGCAGCTGGGGATATGAGCCTGTACAAGATGGCTGGATTACCACATGGGGGTCTGTATTGGATTCTGGATGTGTGATTAGTGTGGACTCTGCGGTAGCCAACGTTGCTTGGCAAGGAGCTCGGCATGGATCTTCAGGTAGTTTACTGAGACCAGCTGTGCTGGTTTGCGTAGCATACGATCGCTGGATGTGGTTAAAAGGTTCAGGTTTTTCTTCAGGACTGTGGTCTCTCTCTCGCTGTTGGCACGCAGCCCTGACTCTACTTCTTAGCCCGTATGTCCTCACTGAGTCTCTGCAACAAGAGGTGACAAGAAAAATACAATATGTTTGACCTAAGCTTAGTTTGATCCCAACTCTCTATCCAACATGTGTGCTGTCCTTTCAACTCAAGCACATTCAAGTTGGGCAGCAAGTTAAAAAAGTCTTTCCTTGCTGGATGTCACATTAGCTCTTAAAACTGTTTGATGATTTCTACTTGTACTTCAAAAAAATTTCAAGCAAGGATAAGGGTGAACATTTTAAAGTCATTATTAAACAGGCGAATGGGGCACCAGTTGTCAATATAAAGTAAGTCTTTGTGAAGCCTTGAGTCACACTTCAAGGTAAGGCACTGGCTAATAAAGTCTCATTAAACACTTGCGAGAAAAAGGGGCGCTGAGGAAATTATTCACAAAACTTTGAAGATAAACCATCTGTTCCAGGGGATTTGTTATCCTTCAAAAGTCCTACACGGTCATAGATTTCTGTTAGTGATAAAGGGTAATCACACAGATCTATTGCTGAGTCATTAAGTTTCAGAAAATTCTGTAATTACTCATTATTCCCTTTAAAATACACGTGGGGTGGATATAACAGGACCCCAATCTGGCCTCCTATACTACCTTCTTTAAGTTCTCATACAAGTAATCATTTCTGTTTTGCTCTTTTCTATAAAAGTGATTTAATTGCACACGTCGTGGGCGCAATCAAGTTCATTATGATGTGATGCATTGCTTCGTGGCGACGTTTTCATTGTTTCAGGTGTGCAACCCCTGAGACAAGTTTCATTCATTCTCCATTTTAATTCACTTCTTCTTTTTCATTTTTCACCTATTCATTCTACTCTGAAGCTCCACCTGCTGCACCCACAAACAATCCACTCTCAGAGTGTTAGCAGGAACGTGTCCTGTTATATTTACTTCACCTGTGGCTTATGTAGGCCAACGGAGTGCTCTCACATCCATGGATGCATCCATCAAATCTAGGAAATGTTGACTGGATGTGACACACTGTAACCTCCCTGGACTCCTGCCCCTGGTCTCATTACACACACACACACACACACACACACCTCCCACTCACCGCTGAGTTTCCTGTTGCAGCTGTGCTAGTTGGTGCAGCCGCCTGACAGCCTTCTCCTGTTTGCGCTGGTCCTTCCATGATTTTGAGGCCACGTTGCGAGCAAACTCCCTTTGCTTGAGGTCCTTCAGCCTCTACAGGGAATGAAAATTAGGGGGCATAAAGGTTGGGACAGGGAAGGTGTGTGTGTGATGCAGGGTGTAGCAAGGAGGAGGGGAGATGTGAGAGTGGGGCAAAAGGGAGAGGAGAGAGCGAGAGATTAGTTTTATGAAGCTCTCCACTAGCAGCTGTCATGCCAGTCATAGACATCATCAGCATTTGGAGATGTTCTCCTCCAAAGCTTATGTCCAATTAACTCCATTCAGCCTGGAGGAAAGCATTTCTCCTCCAACACACAGCTTGAGAACAAACAACCAAACTAGTGAATAGTAGATTACAGATGCAGACAAGATCATTTACATAAATTAGCCAATGATGAAGATGCGCTTTCTGTTGCGAGTTCTGTTGGACTGACACGTCTTCTTGTTACCCAGCCTTCTTCAGTCCTATCATCACAGCTCAGTTTGAGAGCCTCTGATCCACTGACATCTGCTTTGTGGCTGGAGTGTACCAAACATGCTGATTTACTGATGCTGAAATCACGACAGACAAAGGCATGGCTTGTGATCATTGGCAAAGTAACCATGATGGCCGGGGATTTTCAGATTTTCAGAAAAATGATGAGCCATTGTATGCAAGCATGTGTTTGCCCCACACAAACAAACACAGATGCAAAAAGCACGACTTGACAAAGAACCACAACATACTGGGTGATTTATATTTGAACAAACTGGCGGGCCATTATCTGCACTGTTGTGCCGAAAATGTAACAGTTAGCGGCGCTTTTCTGTGCGTTTGCATTTGTGTGAGACGATGCATCTGTAGGTGCACAAGTCCTCTAAAGGAAACAGTGATTCATGCCTCTCTGTGGTTTCCTTTTCTGACACACTTTAATCCCTCCTTTATCCATGCTTGGCAGGTGTGTGTGTGTGTGTGTGTGTGTGCATCTTGGTGTGTTTTTCTGACTCTGTGTGTCTGCATGTGTCTGAAGGCTAAGGAGGTACTCAGGAGTTTGGAATAGCTGCAGTATTGTGTGCCATCATCCTGCTTTATCTTCCGTCTTATTCTATTTCGCTTCTCGGTACAATTTTAGCTTCTTCCCTCAGCAAATCCACCCATGGCTTATCAACTCAGGATTTGTTGTTTATTTTACACATATTTGTGAACTATCCTGCAGTATAAATTGAAACAGGATTACACCACTCTTACTTTTAGATCACATCCCGTTATTATCCACCCGGATCACACACACACACTCACACACATACACATGCACACACTCTATCTCTCTCTCTCTCTCACATATGCACACATCAGATTAGCCCCTCAGACATCAGATTTATTTATACACTCTCTTTCGCACCCAGATCTTCTGCAGGAGCTGACAGTTGTCAGGTTAATCTCTGCTGAGTCTTACACAAGCGCATGTCTTTTTACATTATCACTCAGCGCTTAACATCCCACTGTCAGTTCGCTAGAGACAGCATGAAGTATATGCCAATGGAGCATCAATTGTGGGTCTGTATCCCTTAAACATATGTCTTGAATTGTAGGTGTTTTTTGCACTGGAACTGTGTGTGTGATCACACAAGAAAATCTGCTTGGGTGCAGCGAGGAGCTTTGATGCCAAACTCTTTCTTTGGGAAATATTAATCATGTTCAAGCAGAGACACATGCATAATGAACCAACACGGACGGAGCCAGGAAAGGCGTGGAGGAAGGAAAGATCAGAGTCATTGTAATGTTGCTGTCCATGGCAATGACTGAGAGCAAGAGCAGTTCATAATAGTTGGAGTTTAAGAAGAGGAATAGCTCTCCTTGCTCTCACATTTGCACTCTGCCAGGTTACTGTTGTCTCTTTAAACAGGTCCCACTGCAGGCAAACCTGTAGCTATATTTAGAGCCAAATGAAATATCACACAGAGAGCCATCTTCAGTGAGCACACTGGGAAGAGATTCTTCTGTTTTATACTTTAAACGCAGGCGCTATTGTTTTCAGTGGCGATGTTGTGTTACCGCCTCTCCCCAACATAATAGTCTCTGTGCTGTCTGCCAAAGCCTCAGTCAATATTCTTATAGATGTGTTAAGGAGGGCTCGAGCGGAGGCAACTGTGAATGCGCAAGAGTTGATTGCCCCTTTATTTAAAAAGGCAGCGCAGGTCTGTTGTAATGAGCAATTTTCTGTAATCATCAGTAAATTCAGATGAAGTGCCGTATTCAGACATGTTTATCCCTGAACCGATGACGAGGAAAGGAGACAGGGGAAAATGCATGCAGCTTCCATTCCCCAAAGCCAATACTCCTGCAGGGAAACTGTCTTCAGCTAGAATTTCATCTGTTGTCTGCTCGGTGGGCAGAGAGTGCATGGATGCCTATATGTGTGTGTGTGTGTGTGTGTCTCAACAGTGCCAGTGGCTCCTGTCAGCTCAGTGCCTCATACAGCTCGTTTCATGTGTCTGCCTCTGGCTAAAACAAAGCATTAACACTGGCCTGCAGTTGTCTCAATTCATTTTCAAAGAACAATGACAAAGGAGGAACAATCTTACTTAATGTTTATTTCATGTTGCACAGTGTGGGCGTTCAGAAGAGGCAAGCGGCTCGGCTTGGTTTGGAGATTGCCTGTATTTGAGGATGAGTGTGTACATGGGTAAGTGTGTGTCTGTGGTGTATTTTTGTATGAGTGTATGTCTTGGCATGACAACAGATAGCTGTAGGGTAATGTGTTATCAGCAGAACCTTCAGCATATTAGACCAGAGTGGAGGTTGTGTATGAAAATGGATATTACAGCAGAACACAGGAGGAAAAAAGAAAAACCTGCTCCTGCTCCCAGGCTTTTTCCTAATGGTCCATTGGCCTCATCCTGCCCAAACCAGAATAATAGAATTATACCTGAACTGTGACTAATAGCGTCATATTTTATTTGGTACAAGATGTTGTTTTTTCCCTTTGAAGTTCCAACAAGAGTCGTTTGAATTTGTAACACTGTCCTTTTGTACATGATACATCAAAAACAACTGCTCCTAATCATAAATTAGAAACAATAGAAGAAGATAATGTCATGACATTTTAAGTTTGTAAAAAACATCTCACAAAATTCCAAAATATGACATTATCAGATATATGACAACTTTATGAGAATGAGTTTGTTAACTCCAAGTATAATCCAAAATACAATTCATTTGAGAGTCCAACACGACGCTTTCACAGAACCACATTCAGACAGAGACAGAAGACGGGTTTGGCAGTGAGCAAATAGATGTATGCAGTCTTATTCTATCTTATCTTAAAAATGTTAATCTGTGTTGCGGCACATACAGTGAAAGTTAAATTGTTCCACCTGTGAGTGAATGTGTGTGTGTGGGCTTATAAGAGATGATGGTTGTCACACTCCTACTCTTACTCGCTTGAAACTGCACCCAGTGGGTGGATTCACATGGAAATATAATGCAGTTTCCCATCAACACACACACACACACACACACACACATATTGCAAAAACAAACCTAAATTCTGTGTCAAGAAATCATAAACAAAAGCTGGCTACATATCACACGTTGTGTGTATCTGTGGTGCAGGTGTGTCACATAACACTGTACCTGTTTGTGTGCGTGGTCGTAAGAGTTGATGTGGTTGTCAAACTCCTGGTGTCTGAGGTACTGCTTGTCACACAGCTCACAGTAGAAAAGAGCCTTCAAGTCCTCCAATGAGCAACCCAAAGCCCCGTCTGTACGTTCCTGAAGAAAGACGACGACAGAAGTGTCAGAGGGATCGGGGTGGGAAAGAAAACAGATTTACGATAGATACTTAAACAAATAGATATTAAGGGTGAGAAGGGCTCGGATACAGAGTGAGAGCAGTTAGGGGTGGGGTCAAAAGAGCGGCAGATTGGAAGCCATTTAGCTTTTGTTAGCCATTTAGAGCAAATCTGCATCCCAGAGACATCAGCAGTAATGGCTTCTACATGTGCTCTGCATAAAACAGCTAAACGGCTTCCCATTAAAGTATGCTGCCTCTGCTGCTGCTGATGCTGCTGCTGCTGCTGCTGCTGCTGATGCTGATGCTGATGCTGCTGCTGCTAGAGAATGGACAAAGGCACTGATGATCTGTGCTTATAGCAATTTGAGCCTGGGGAGACATTTAACACAACCACTATAATAGAAACCTGTGTATGTACAATGAAGGCAAATAGTCTGAGTCAGAATGCAGTTCAAAAGACAATTGTAGCTAACAGACTAAAAAA
The DNA here is from genome assembly GCF_019176455.1 of Solea senegalensis. Lineage (NCBI taxonomy): Eukaryota > Metazoa > Chordata > Actinopteri > Pleuronectiformes > Soleidae > Solea > Solea senegalensis. The sequence goes on along the minus strand of NW_025320861.1, from coordinate 65,131 downwards.
ACCTGAATATTTTACCCTTGATTCTTGTGGCTTCTGGCTACGACAATTTAATTGTAAATGTAATTTACTTTCCCCTTCGAAAAGTCATCTGTAAAAGACACACACACATCTTCACAAATAGCACATGGACAGACAGATAAACATGAAGAGACAATATTCACAATTATCATCTGAAAACCACGCATATACATGTGAAAAGCTTCACTGAAATAATCTCTCTATCCCTTTCTTTTCCTCCTCATTCACATGTTACCATTTTCCATTCTGCTATGTTACAGATGTATTTTACCTTTATTATTATGGCATGACCAAGGTTATTATAGTTAACGAAAACTAACTAATGTTAACGGAAATAAAAATAAAAACTAGAGTTTAAAATAAAAACACCTGATAACTAACTGAAACTGAATTGTGTGTTGATAAAACTAACTAAAACTAATTATGGTTGATGGTATGGTGTCTAAGCCTTTTGGGTTCATATGAAGTGTGTTTATTTTTTCCCAGCCGGCAATAACTTGTTTTCTATTGGTTTCTGTTTACAATGTGGGACATAAGGTGATGCAGGTTAAACATAACATCTGTATTCGGGTTGAGTTGGTTCATCAAAGTGAATCAAACCTCTCGTATTTAATTGGGTTTATTTTTAAGATTGAGCTCCCTGAGACTCCTGGTTCACAAGCAATGTGATTTGTCTCATGAGGGTTATTTATTGTTATTTATGTTATGTTCATGTGTATCTTCAGTCTGTTGGCTGTTTGATCTTTACCTGACCTGACACTAACTGCATCCAAACTCAACCTCAGAATTATGCACATTTTGCACTTAAGAAACAAAAAAAACCCCTAAAACTACTAATAAAACTTATAAAAATCTAAACTAAAACTAAGCATTTACAAAACAAATGAGCAAAAAAAACTAGCAAACCTGCTCTAAAAACAAATGAAAACTAAAACTAATGAAACGTCCCAAACCATTATAACCGCATGACATATTGATTCGTTTTGATGTTTTGTCAGGTGGTCCAATGTATATAGACCAAATTAACCTTTTTTTTTATTTCGGGAAACAACCATGACACATGAGACTTGTTATGGAAATTCAAAGCATATGTATTTTCTATAGATACGTCCCTGATTATCTTCAGAGATTGTTAACTTGTCATTTTGTGGATATAGAGTGGGCTGCCACTTGGTTTTGATCCTCTCGCCCAGTATCATTAGGGAGTTCACTTCAGCCTTGTATGACCACATATCATTAGTATGTGTAATAGTGTAAAGGTTTTTTTATATGCATGGTAATTCTGAATAAAGTCCCTGATGGCCCCTCTTACTTATACACAATACATGCACAGCACAAATGGAATATAGACCTCAGGGGATAAACCTCTTGTCTGCATGCTCGCGTCAGCCAGAGGGCTTTTTTGGTCTGAGGACAAGTACAGTGTGGAGCACTATATCTGTGTGTACTTGTGCATATGTGTGTGTGTGTGTGCATGCGCATTCATGCCATGCTCTGCTTCAGAATGTAATTTCCCTCAGGCTAGGGGCTGCCAATAAACACTATTGAATTGTGTTCTACACTGACATGATGGGAATTTAATTTGAGGTTGTCACTACTTTTCTCCCCTCCTCTGCTTCCATTTCTTCCCTCTGTCCATCTCCTCTCTCTTTGCTAGCTTTTTTATTATTGTATCAGCCCCCTTTTTCTTTACCTGCTCTCACCTCACTCTTATTCTTGATTTCTGTACCTCCCCCATGTATCCCCCACACCACCTCTATTTTCCATTTTCTCTCACTCTCTCTGGATTGCTCGTTTTCTGTCTGGTGGGCCCCGGGTCATCCTCAGACAGAGTCTATTGGCCCCAATTTGCTTCAGTAATATGGAACAGGAACAGAAGTGTGAGGAAAAGAGAGGGACTATAGCAATGTAGACAAGAGGAGAAATGACCCCTGCCTGCCCTCACACACACACAAATGCACACATGCACTCTAACACACACATACTCACACATATGTTGTAGTCTCATAGGGTGTAGAGTAAGAGAGGTTAGAAGAACGACAAGGCTGACTAAACTCTACCACACTTGAATCAACAGACAGGTAACTAATATACATTGATCCTGCTTGTCTGCGTAGTGTGTGTGTGTGTGTGTATTGATCTTCCTTGTAGGCTTAAGTCATGACCAGGAAATTATCCAATCACACAGAGCGGCCTTTCTTCAAGTACTGCTGGGGTGATGAGATTGAGATAATGACTGTTGTGTATTTGTCAACCTTTAGGCGTGTGCACGATTCTATAGGAGCTGTGCATGTGCACGCTCTCATACATGTGCTCATTATATGTGTGTACATGCGAGCGGGTGCATATTTTTGTGCACATGTTGCCTTTGTACTCCTGAACCCTTCCTTCTCACCTAGTTGCATTCTGTCCCGGTAATTATTTTGAACAGTAATATATGTAGGGGAGAGATGTGAGAGCAAGGGAGAGGAGTGCGTGGAAGAAAAAGCACAAAAGCATCAAAGCAGAATTGCGTGCGTGAGAATTTATCACACTGTGAGGACCCAACTGTGTTTACATCATCACCATCACTGTAAAGCATACAGTATTTTTTAAAATGAAAGAAGTTTTAAGGGCTTAAGTAGTAGTTATGGTTAAAGTTCGAGTCAGTCGCCAGGAAAATGTGTGTTTATAGATGTGTGTTTTTCCTTATGTCAAATGAACCCTGACAGGTGATTCCTCCCCCTTCCCAGTGAATGCTTAAATTAAACACGATTATTTATTTGCTTTATTTGCTTTAAATCTGCACACCTCTTATGAGTTCCACTGACAAATATGCACACACACACACACAGAATACATACACACATTCAGCACGCCAACACAAAAGCACACACTTATGCATGCACAGTCACAGCCTGTCAACCCGATACTCCGGTGCTAAATTAATCTAGACCTCAATTTACCTCAGTCGCATAAATCTGTTTGCAGAAAGAGCAGAGTGGAGATCTGCAGACCTGAATAGACAGCGATTATTTGTATTATTATGTGTGCGAGTGTTTGTGGAAAGCTGTGGATATGTTTAAATGCTCTGCTTGTCTCTTGTCATTTATCCTCTGCTTAAAGGGGGAAGTGCCACGCTACGCCTTTTCATGGCCGAAATTATGACACGACTCGGGGCTCATTAAGGAGTTTCAGACACGTGTCATTTTAGAATCTGAATTACAGTGAAAATGAACAGGTGGCATCTAAATACTGCTGCACACATGCAGTCCCTGTCCACACCCGTGTACCACAAACCAATATGTAATATATTCATGAAAACCTATTCAGAAAGAAGAGGCTGAGAAGAGTGAAATCTCTGGAAGTTGTGCAGATTAAACATGTGACAGCGCCTCACGAATGCGTTCACACCGTCATCGCCATTGTGCCCACTGAAAATATTCATCCTTGTTATTTGTGGTACATGACTCACATGAACAACCTGACAGTGACTTGATTAAAGCTGGAACCTTGTCACATGAATGCAATATCACACAGTCAATACAAATAATTAGATCTTTCCTTAAAGACATCATATTATGCAAATGAACAAGGCATTTTTATTAAACTCTAGTGGTTATGAGTACAAAACAACAATAACTATCAGGTCAAAGGGCTTCTTGGTTTTAATTTGCTGTCAGTATGTAAACTGTTGTCACTTGTATATGTTAAGTTGTATTATAGTACAAGTATTTTCTATAATTCAGCTACATGCTGTCCTTGTATGAGCTAAAACATTTCACTTGTCTCGCTGGTCACTTTCTTGTCGGTTGTAATTAAATATTGAACAACATTTTCATGGATGGCTGGACTCAGCCGTGTGTGTGTGTGTGTCCCAAAAAACGCATATTAAGAGGTTTGGGTTTTTTTCTGGGCAAATTTAATTTGTTTTGTATAGGACACAGTATGCTGAGAGATAATTTAAAGTATATGCTGAAACAAAGGGTGTCATTTTGGAATAGAAAGGTTTTATTTGTCTAAAGAAGTGAAAAGGCAGATAAAAATAGGTTCAATATGCCTGTAAGTAATGCTAGGACAACCCTATGCACCTTGAAATGCTGTTCATGTTTATTAAGTAGGGGTATAGATTAATTTATTTTTTTCGCAGTCAAGGAAAGCATGAATTTGTGCCTCCCAAGACTTGCTGAGATGCAATTTAATCAGATTTGATCATCGTTAACAGCGCTGCAGCAGAAGTCGCAGAACCGCAATCTTATTCCGTATGAAACTCAAAAACATATCCAGACGAAACAGCTCAGCATGGATTATGAATCCACCAAGAGATTGAAGCTGAGCCCAGTAACAAGACAACTGGTGGTAAGAGATTCTCTCTGTTCAAACACATTAACTTCTGCTGAAAAGAGCTTTCCCTGCAGGCGGTAAGAAAAAATAAAATAAAGTAATAACTTAATGAGTGTGGATTACTGTGGAAAATGCTGTGACAGTAATTGAAGTTTCAGCACTGATACAAACACAATACAAGGTTACGTGCCATTTAGCATTGTGTATATTTTACAGCCTTGTATTAAACTGCTAAACTGTGTTATATTGCTGCTGGTTCATTTATCTGCTTCTCCTTTTTTATTAATTGAATACATTGAATCCCATTATTTTGTGTATTATTTGCCCCGTGTTTATTTTATTTACATTTAGTGATTTTATCTGTGCAATTGGTTAAGAAATACAGTTGAATGGATCTATGTGAAAACGATTTGAATAGAGCGAATGGTTTTAAATAGATTTCAAGTTATTTCTCAGCGCTGCCTTTCTTCAAGCAACATTAACGTTGTGGTCTTCATCCAGTATAAAAATGGAAATGATTTTGTAGAGTGCAGTGTACTGGACAATTGAATACAATTCCTGTAATGCAAGCATTTGTTCAGGCGAGAGGAGAGGAGAGGAGAGGGAGAGGAGAGGAGAGGAGAGGAGAGGAGAAGAGGACAGGACATGGGGACAGATGTGAAATAGAGACGTTTATGAATTCAGAGAACTTCTAATTGCTACTGTGCCTTGTGAGAACAATTCAATAAACAATTCATAAGTGTTTATCAAGCCTAATTAAGCCTTTAATTATCCTCTGCTATAATTATCACCCTAACTTGGCCACTGTAATGAATAGGAACAATTTAATTTGTGGCACCCCCCCACAAAAAACAGTTTGCCTCCTGCTCTGTCCCTCCGTCTGTCTCTAAAGTGTCCTGGTGATTCTGTCCTTCAGTTCACAAACACATGTGTTGCGCAAATGGCAGTCTCTCCTTCAAAGGACTGACCTGAGGGCTATATTTTGTTATTGTACCGTCCTCTAAATCCTGATGACAAATACTTGTGCACACACCCGCACAAACACAGACTGCCAAACATGATAGCTAAGTGCCGCTGAGCTTGATGTTTGCGGTCCAAATACATCTCCGTTGACTGCCTTTAATGTGCCTGCATGTCTCCTCCCCAGCCATCGAACCATTTGATTTGTGCATGCATCTGCGTGTACGTCCATGCCTTTGTGCTCTGTGGGTGCAACTGTCTGATAGTGTTTATGTGTGTGTTTGTGTATCTCTCAGTTGTTTCAGCCCTCGTTGCAGCTGTTAGAAATATGCCAAAAGCAAGAAGCTAAAGCAAACACAGCCAAAGCCACAGATGCTGACCACAAACGGGGTCTTGCCGTCGAATAAAAAGGGCAGATGTGTTTGAACACGGAGCAACGTCATCTCACAAACTGCTGGCAAACTGTTGCAAAAGCACTAGATAATGATTCTAACCTGTGGATCATCAGTGTTTGTCTCATCCTCGTCCTCTTCTTTCCCTCTCACTCCAAATGTAACCAAATGTTTGGTCGCCTTCTGACCTTTGCGTGTCGAACAGCATGCAAGAAACAAACTGAATAAATAAATGATGAAGAGATTATATTAGCTAATTTGCCTTGTGCCCTTTGTTGCCTCGTCGATATGAGGGGAGCTTAATCCATAAACCCGGGGTCTGCAACCTTTGGAGCAGCCAGTTTGTTGGCATGCAATTTTAAGACCTGGTTCTCCGCTTCCAACTTCTTGGACCTTTGACGATTTAAAAAAACATCAAATAGAAGAATTCTGGATTATAGGCTGTGGAGTCTACATTTCCTCAGCCGGACGGAATGCTCTTATCTTTTAAACTGTACACCTTAACTTCATAATGTATGGTTTTTAAACATAGATGACCAATGGACACTATAAGTCAGTCTCACAAAAAAGGATGAGTCTACTCATGTGAGACGTTATTAGTGGTATGTAAAATTCACTAGGTTATTCCACTATGTATGGATCCTGCTCATCACGGCGTCCATGTCCACGCAGTGATGTGATACGCAGGTACACTATATTATGCCATACACCCACTACGAAAGGGCCAGGATTTCCACACACTTGAGAACAGAAGTTCCACTCCACCAATTTGTTTTTCGCAAATAAAAGGTGGGGGACGTTGGCTCCCGAATATACAGCCACTTTAAAGGACAGTGTGTCCACAGAAATAATTATGCTGCTGCAACTACAAGATGTTAACCTCATGCTGACATTGCTCCCACTGGTAATTGAAAGTTTCAGACAAGTCAGCAGATATTACTGTAACAGCTTGGGCTTATGTGTAGACTATTGAATATTTCTTGCCACAGCAGGGAACGCTCAATTCAATGTCTGTGTCTGAAGAGCTGTGCACCCAGACGCTCATTATTACTTTTTAAGATGTTTTGTGGTATTTTTCTTCTGCAAGGATCCAGCAAGCATTGTTGGTATACCCAGGCATGGCCGTATTAGCATTATCTCCCACGATGTAGATTATATAACCAGTGAAGCACCATCATCACCATTTTAGTGTGTGTGTGTGTGCAAAACACTGACTCGGTCAAAATTGTTATGCCAAGGAGAGAGGGTTATTTCATTTCAAGAAGATGTAAAAACATATTCTAACTACAGCACACACCACTGCTGACTTGCTCTACAGCAGTTCAGCGTACTCCTGTCTTCTCCGCTGAAATAAACGCATGATGACCCCAATCTTCGGCAGGCATTAAAGTAACCGTGGGTAAGTACCACATATAACATCGGTTGAAATAATCCAAACTATCCCTTTAGTGCTGTAAGCAAGCACTTTAACCTCGCGGTCATTGTTGTACTCTAAATCTAATACACCATCCACACATACAACAAACACAAAATCTGTCACTGACTAAGTAGTGGCTAAACACTAAGTGCTTTTTTCATGCTCTGCTTATTGCAGATTTACCGTGTTACAGTTTTACTGTTAAAGGTAAATCTGTACTGAACACATCTGCATCGGCATCGAAGGCGCTGACATATTTTTAAGACCTAAACTTGTCTATAAAAGAGGGCGCGCTGCAAGATATCATCCTGACTTCATATACTGTATAAAATGTGACACATCACATCCAAATAATAAAAGACGGCACAGAAAAAAAATAAAGCGTTCAGAAGCTGCAGCCCAACCGCACCGCCTTTGTCTGCGCCTACAGTAGGAAGCCTGTGGCACAGACAAATAGCAAAGCTCTGCTGTTGAAGTCATAAATCTATGATTAGTCACAAGACCCAACCAAACGATCACTCAGCCGGAGATCAAAATTTCATTCCCTGTCCATCACAATACAAGGCCACATGATCTGTCCACCCCTCCATGCCTCCTATTCTCTCCAGCTCTCTACTCCTCCTCACCATTCAACAGGGCTCCCTTCTTTTCATCCCTTGTATCACTGATCAATCTTCCTCTGTGCCACATTTAAAATCTGCCCACCTCTCAACATCTTCCTCCTCTTCTCTCAATCTCTCCGTGTGCGTGCCTTTCGGAATATAATGTGAGCTCTGGCTCTGGCTTGTGCAGGACAGGTTCAACTGATGTGCAGCTTAGAGACGAAAAGAAAAGAAGAGGAAAATCCTCATGTATTCTCCTCTTGAACAAACATGACCCGTATACTTTCTTTTGTGGGTGCATGAAAATTCCTGACATTCTGCAAACTTTGGCTGCTTCTGGGACTTTTAAAGTGTTTTGATCCTACCATCATTTACTGTGCTCTTTGGGGAGTTGTATTTGTTTCTTTGAAAAGACAAGGTTCCTCTCGTCGTCCTTCTCCCGGTGCACAATAAGGCAAACATTCTGAAACTGTTATGGCAAAGGATGGGAGGTAAAAAGGATGGAGATTTGACCTTAAATCTTTGTCTGTGTTTGCTTTCACCTGAACACATTTGAAAGTGCCCTGTGTATTAGGTATAGGCCAATAACCAGTTTCAAAATATAGCTCAGTATTGAAAAAGTCACGGTGTCAAAACCACAAACAAATTTTGTGTCATGCCAGAGGTTGGAGTTGTTTAGTAACTCATCAAGAGTAGAGTGCAGGAATCACTCGGGTTCTCAGTGATTGAGTGACACGGCTCTCCAACCCTCTGCGTTGGTGCAGGGAGTGGTTGTGATGGTAGGATGCATGAAGGAGGTGACATTTTAAAGCTGTAATTGCAACACCGTGACACTGCGATACCTTTGCCAAAGGTTGTCATGGCGTCAGGATGTCAAACATCCTATGCCTATATTGCATGCAGTCTGTTTTTGTTGCACCTCATGTTTCTGTTTAGGTGTCTTATTTACAGTGTGCAGAGATTTGGTGAAATGCTATCATAATCCCTTCAACTACTCCTCTCCCAGCACTTCCATCTATTCCAGCTCCTTTCCTGATGTAGTTTTATAATATTTCAGGTGTTTCCCTCCATCTCTCATGGAAGGTTTCTCTCCTTTCTTGCTAAATGTCATCTCCATTATCCATGCTTTTATCTCCCAGCTGGAAGAAAAATGGAATTATAACATATATATTCTTGACATTTACATTAGAGACACAACTGAAGTCCCTGCACAGGTAAATGGATATTCGGCATAGTTTAGTTAGCGTGCACATATGCATGCATCCACGCTTGTACACTCACGCTGTCTATCTGTCTATCTGCGGTGATTGACTGCTTCAAAGAGGATGTCATCTCTATCCGTTCGAGTGATCAAACTACGACTGTAATCTGTCAGGGTGTGATGCTGCAGATTAGAGTGAAAGACAAGATGAAGGTAATCAGTTTGGGAAGCGACAGATAAAAAGAACAGGATTAATACCATTAAGATTACATGCTGCAGTCTTAGCGCAGGTCTCACTAGCTGGAAAACCCGAGCAACAGCGTGGGTCAGATGAAGGATGGGTGAGAAAGTACAGTGGGCTGCTGTTGTCAGGGAATCGATCAATAATTGCTCTTCTTCAGGCTCTTATGATGCCTGTTCTTTTGAAATGTTTCAGTTTGGGTGAGCTTGTGTGTGTGTGTGTGTGTGTGTGTGTGCGAGTGTTCACTCTGTCCTGTTCATTGGTGCTATCAGGGGGTTATGTGAGTGTGTGCAATGTAAGAGTGAGTGATCCTTGCTCTGGCACATTAGAGGATGAGTCCATAGACGGCTAATGATGCTGCAGCTATGAAGGCAGAAAAATTAAGTGTTGGCTTCAACACGATCACATACACCGGACACACACACACACACACACACACAAGCTCACTGTGCCTGTTCTGTGATGCACATCAGTCTGACTTTATTAAAGCTGGTTTTTGCTGTACTCTGAGATTCTGGAGTAGTTAAGACCTTGTGCTGGCCAGGGAGTGAAATCCCGCCAGAACACTCTGCTTTCAACATCCCGCTCTGCCTCCTTACATCTCTCTGCTCGCCACGTCTCTTTCTCTTTCCGTGTGTCCTCGCCATCGTTCCCAACTTCTACCCAGCCTGTATGGCTGCATTAGTATGTGTGGCTGTGTAGCACTGGGTTTAGAGGTTTATGTCTCCTAATAGACAGAGATTTGTCCTGTCACACCAACACCCACATACAGCTTACAGAGAGAGAACGTACTCCCCCACTCTGTGTGTGGAGGGGAGAGAGAAAGAACATTTATGTTCCCGTCTTATCTGCAGAGAGAAAGGTTCCGTTTCTGTACAGACAAATCATAAAGCATTCATTTGTGGCTTTCTCATCTTTTCGCCCACGCTTTCCAGTCCCCCCACCTCTCTCTCTACCCTTTTCTCACCGTGATTGGATTAAGACCAAAGAAACAGAGTGAGGAGATGAAGAAGGGATGAGAGCTTATTAAGCATATGTGAGAGGTGAGAAGACATTAAGCTCTACGGAAAAAAGATTGAGGAAAAGGTGTGTGTGTGTGGCTGCGTGTCTGTGTGTGTGTGTGTGTGTGTGTGCGCGTATATTCCTGTATTTATCCTCGCAGAGGGAATGGTGAGAAAAGGCAGGAAGTGAAGCGTTTAGCTGTGGAGCACTTTAATCAAGGGGCGAGCAATCCTGCATGACCCACTCTGTCATCCATTATTGATGCCTGCCTCAGCCTGGCTGATGAATCATTAAGCCACTCATCAGGCCTGGGAATTCTGCCTCCTCCTCAGCCGATGACACTCGTGTACATAAATCACACACTGCCATTTTTCACATGCTCACACACAAACACAAACACGCACACCCACATAGTTCACGGAGTTTCTGCTTGCTGTTGTGATGTGAACAGCTCTTACTTTTTCCAAAACACACATTTCCATCAAAGCTGGTGGAGACGAGTTTACTCAGGCTGCAAACACAGCATTCAGAATGACAAGTGCTGCACAGCTGCACTGCCATTGAGGAAATGCAACATCCACATCCAGTAAGATTACAGTATTGTCAAACGAGAAGTAGAACTAACAATTAGTTTCATAATTGATTAACCTGTGAATTATTTAGTTGATGAATTGTTTGGGCCATAAAATGTCAGAAAGTGGTTATAGAAGCCGAATGTGTTTAATTGTGGTATGAGGGTTTGGTGTAATTCACTCAATGTGTGTGTGGGGTCGCTGTGCTCTCAGAGGGGGAGCTCAGGTGTGTATATAGGTGGCAATATCACTGTCCTTGTCAGGTTTGTGAACCGGAAGGGCAAACGGTTTTCGACCGCTGTACCGCGGAGGCGCCACTCGTGAATGGTTGTGGATTGTTTGAAGGAATTTCATTATGCAAAGAAAACGCACAGCAATAAACCAATATATTGCAACGAAACAAACAGCGTGGACATTCAATCAGAGTGCAAAGGAGCGATCGCCAAGGCAAAGCGCGTCAACCAGGTCATCCGGAGTCAGAAACCTCAGTAGCGGAAGTTTGAGGCTGAGCTGCTATAATATTAGTCAAAAACCTGCACCAGTTGGAACTTTGTGGGACACTTAAGGCACGTTTGGTACGGAACGAAGAGAACGCCGGAGGTCCAGATCCCGTGAACGCCGTCATCGCACCCGCTCACGAGAGCGCAAGACGGGGGGAGCTGCTGGAAGCGGTTTGGACTTTGAGGGATTTGGAGAGCGTCTGGACGTGGATATCGAGACGCCGGAGAGCGGTGCTGGAGCTGAACCTGACTGTGGAGCATAGGATCATCGGACCATTACCATCGGATCATCGGACCATCAGACCATGGAACTACCGCATGGCGCCCAACGCACGGAGGTATGTGTAGCGCTACACCGGTAAATGGCCATTGAAATTGTGTGCACACATCGCCGGGCATAAACCCAATGCATTGGTCGCCGAAGCGAGGGGGACAATAAACTTTGCGTCGCATCCGTTGATTGCTGCTGGCTGTTTATGAACTGACTATTCATCATGAGAAGAAGCAGCGCTATGTCGGACACAATTGAAGCTGCTGGGACTAATGTGCAAAATGTTATTACATCTAGTAGTATGGCTGGCGGTGTTGAAACACAAACCCAAAAACGTGTGGTTAAACTCACTGCAAAGGCCCTTGCTAATGAATTAGACAGGTTGCAGTCTGGCAGAAAAGCTAAGTTAAATCAAACAGCCATCATAAGAAAATCAATACAAGATTTGATGCTAAAGCATGATAAAACAAAGGTACAGGATGCTCTTGATGAATTGTTGGAAGTCTGTCATGAAGCAAAATACATGCATAATAATTTGTTGGATTCTTTGCCATGTGAGGAAAAGGAAAAACATGAAATATGGTTCAAGGCAAAAATGTTGCCTATTAATGAGTGTATTGCTAACACAAAAATGTGGGTATCAAATGATGACAGTGTTGCAAATGAAAATGGTAATGTTGTGGACGAAATTAATCCTAATGACAGTGTTTCAAATATTAGTAAGCACTCGAGCCATAGGAGCAGTAGTAGCGTAAGATCAAGTACTGTATCCTCTGCAGCCATAAAGGTTGAAGCAGAAAGGGCAGCGCTTGTTGCTCTGGCTGCAGCTTTAAAAGAAAGGCATGACTTGGAGGAACAGGAACAGCAGCTGAAAAGAAAAAGAGAACAGCTTGATTTACAAGCTGAAATAGCTGCATCCACTGCTAAGCTGGCTGTATTACAGGCTTCAGAGCGGAGAGGTTCTTCTCAAGCACACAGTAATGGCATGAATTCCTATTTGGAAAAGGAGAAAAAGAAAAGGCTTGAAAACTCTGTCACCACGTTGAACCCCATGGCAAAGATGTACCGTCCTGTTGGATGTAAATCAACACAAAATGGATTGTCAAAATGGTCACTACCACCCAAGGAAACCATATTAAAGGATGTGCAACCCAAGGAAACTGAGCAATGGGTCCAAGCTGCTTCAATGCATCAGTGCAGCCAAAAACAGCAGCAACAGGTCAATATATCTGAAACATCGCTGCATTTTCAACACCAGTCATCAACTGCTCAACCTATGCAACAACACCACATTGGCCAAGGTCCACCTGACATACTTACCATAATGCAAAGGCAAAATGAAATAACAGCAGCTCTGGTACAGCAACAGCATATGATGACACTACCACCACGAGATATTCCCACATTTGAGGGGGACCCTCTCCATTACAGGACGTTCATCAAAGCCTTTGAGCAAGGAGTAGAGGAAAAGGCAGGACAAGCGGATTGTTTATACTATCTGGAACAGTTCACAAGAGGACAGCCACGTGAACTGGTGCGAAGCTGCCAGCATATGGCTCCAGAGCGTGGTTATGCAGTAGCAAAGGAACTTCTCCAGAAACATTTTGGAAATCAGTACAAAATTGCAAGTGCTTATATGGAAAAGGCTCTGGCCTGGCAGACAATTAAATCTGAGGACGTAAGAACTCTGCAAGCCTATTCATTATTTCTGCGTGGATGCTGCAATGTAATGGAAGAGCTTCAGTACATGCAGGAACTGAATATGCCAGTAAATATAAGAGCCATTGTGTCAAAGCTGCCATTCAGAATGAGGGAGCAATGGAGGACCATAGCCCATGACATAATGGAGACAACCAATCAACCAGCTTGCTTCATGGATATGGTTATGTTCATTGAGCGTCGTGTCAGTATTCTTTCTGACCCTTTGTTTGGTGAGATACAGGAGTCATCTGGTGTTGCTGGGATAAAGTCTGTCACTGGGTTTAAAGCACAACCTCGATATAATATGAAAGGAAATGTCATGGCCACCACTATAACATCTATGGAAGCGCTGGAAAAGGTTGAGGAGCCCACAGCAGGCCCAGAAAAGACTGAATGCCTTTGCTGTGCTCGTAGCCACTCTTTGGAGGACTGCAAACAGTTCAATGGTTGGAAGCACAAGGAAAAGATTCAGATTCTGAGGCAAAGGGGGGTTTGTTTTGCATGTTTATGTGTGGGACACATGAGTCGTGACTGTGAGGATCGCTTGACATGTAAAATATGTAGTCAAACCCACCCCACTGTGCTTCATATTAAAAGGCAACCAGCCCCGGAAAAGTCTGAAACATCTCACCAGCCAACTTCACCTAAAACATGTGGATATACAGGGGCCGGTAAGGACCGGTGTGTGTTATCCATCCTGCCTGTGAAGGTCAAAAGTGCAAAGGGAAATCACATAATAAAAACGTATGCCTTTTTGGATCCAGGAAGTTCAGCCACATTCTGCTCAGAACAACTAATGCGGAAGCTAAACATCACAGGGAGAAAAAACAACTTCCTTTTGAGCACGATGGGGCAGAAAAAAGTGGTTCCAGCATATTCATTAATTGGCTTGGAGGTATCTACTCTGGACAGCAATGACTTTCATATTCTCCCAGAGGTTCTCACACAGACACAAATGCCAGTCAATATTAATAACATGGTAACATCTGAAGAACTGGCAAAGTGGCCATATTTGTCCAAGGTAAACATCCCAAACATAAAAGCAAACGTCGACCTGTTAATTGGAACTAACGCTCCCAGGATTTTAGAACCCTGGGAGGTCATTAACAGTAGCGGGAATGGCCCATATGCTATAAAGACAGTGCTTGGATGGGTTGTTAACGGACCACTGAATGGAAACAGTGGTGCTTCGGAGGTGGAGCTGCCCTTGGCGATGGTGAACAGGATCTCTGTGTGCAAGCTCGAAGAAATGCTGGTCAAGCAGTACAGCTATGAGTTAAATGAGAAGCAGCACCTGTCTGAGGCAGTGGCGTCTCTTCAGGAGCGTGCTCAGTCTAACAGTGAGGCGAGGGTCCGTGAGGTAAAAGTGAAGGACCAGATCAAGCAGTTGGAGAACCAGAACACTTCTCTTAACAACCAGATGGTGGCACTGCAGCGACACACCACCACCCTACAGGAACAGAATTCAGGCTTACTCACACAAACGGCAAAACTGCAGGTGGAGAACTCCACACTCTCCTCTCAGAGTGTGTCTCTGACGGCCCAGAATGCTGTGCTGCAAGGTCAAGTCACAGCCTTGGAGACGGAGGTAGAGTCATGGCAGCGACAGCGTGAGGAGGCATGGCGGGCTCGAGAAAGTGTGCTCAGTGACCACGAACGCCTGCTGAGTGTTCAGGAAAGGCAAGCGTACGAGTATGAGCAGCTGATCAGTCAGCATGCATCGTTGAAAGGCAAACAGAGGGCACTAGAGAATGAACACAGGACGCTGCACAACAAGTATTGTGTTTTGGTGCAGCAGAAGGAGAATTGGGACGAGCATGAAGGGCGTGGTCAGAAGGAGAAGGAGGAATTAAACCAGGAGACTCAGAAGAATCGGCTTCTGCAGCAAGAGAATCTGCAGCTGAAAACAGAAGTGGACAGACAGACAGAGAGCCAATCAAAGCTCTCAGAGGATGCTATGGCCTGGAACCACTCATGGCTGCTTGGCAGGGTTCTGGAGGTTTTTCCAGATAAACAAGGGCTGGTTCCGTGAGGTTACAGACAAGGGCCAACATTATTGAAAGGCCAGTGACGAAACTTTGTTTGGTACATGGAATATAGATTTGTCTGTACTGCACTTTAATGTAACTGTATCAACACATTATTTGCTCCTGTCTTGTTGTGTTTGAATTGTTATGTCAGGCTGCCATTAACAATTAGGGGCCGGTGTATAGAAGCCGAATGTGTTTAATTGTGGTATGAGGGTTTGGTGTAATTCACTCAATGTGTGTGTGGGGTCGCTGTGCTCTCAGAGGGGGAGCTCAGGTGTGTATATAGGTGGCAATATCACTGTCCTTGTCAGGTTTGTGAACCGGAAGGGCAAACGGTTTTTGACCGCTGTACCGCGGAGGCGCCACTCGTGAATTGGTTGTGGATTGTTTGAAGGAATTTCATTATGCAAAGAAAACGCACAGCAATAAACCAATATATTGCAACGAAACAAACAGCGTGGACATTCAATCAGAGTGCAAAGGAGCGATCGCCAAGGCAAAGCGCGTCAACCAGGTCATCCGGAGTCAGAAACCTCAGTAGCGGAAGTTTGAGGCTGAGCTGCTATAATAGTGGTGAAAGCTATTGATTTGTGTTTCTCAAACCTCAAAATGATGATGTTCTCAAATGTTTTGTTTTGTCCACAAACCAAAATTCCGTTTTAATGATTCTCTTTCTTGTACGAAGCAGAGGAACAGAAAATATTCACTTTTAAGATGCTGAAATATCTGTTTTTATTAGGTCAAAGGTCACCTCTACCTCTGTTTCCCTGCACTACTGCTGTTTCCATGTCCTACCATTTAGTCTTGTGACTAATCATCCACCAAAGTGGTAAGAACATACATCACAGCAAGAGCAAATAGGCCCCACAGCACATACTAATGCAAAACTACCCCAACAAAATGACACCAAATGCACTTACACAAACAAACAGAGGAAACTGGCATCTTGCCCAAAAGAAGTCAGTCGCCAAGACCTGGTGGCTGGAAGATGGAAGCTGCTTGTGGACAACTGCGATTCCGCCATCCTGGCAACGCATAGAAAGAACATTTGTGCAGCACTAAGCTGAGAGCCTGGCTTCTCCAATCTGCTACACACGGAAATGCTGCTGCTCGTGGTAATTGCACTGGGTTGTCCTCACCATCATTGGGGATGTGAAGGCCGGTTGAATTATTAGTGTTTGCATCGCGGCTCATGCTACTGGTGGAGGTAAAGTCTGATATGATTTGATGCAATCTTACTGATGCATGACCGACCCTGTGCTATCAGGATGTCATAGTAGGTCCTATCTGCTCGGATGCATGAACAGAAGAGCACACCAGAGAGAGGACACATGAGAGCGCACACAATATTAGTGTAATACTACATCCATTTTTGACTCCCTGGTGCTCTTGGTATAGTTTTCCCCCTTGTATGTGTGAATCCATCCGTCAATCCATCCATCTTCTACCACTTTATACTCCACATGAGGGTCGCAGGCTGTGCTGTGCCAATCTCAGCCGACATAGGGCGATAGGCGCGGTTGCATGTGTGAATGTACTTTGTGTGAATGTGAATTCTGCAGTGTAATACACAAGTACACAGTGTACACGTACAACAAGCAGTCGCTTTTCCAGTACACAGACATAAATATAAAGCGATAGCTCAATAATGTCCCGTTAATCTCTCTGAATCCATGACCTTAACACTGACCTTTTTCACACTTCATTTTCCTGGGGGTCATCTGTCAGAGGTCTGAGGGGGAAAGGTGAAAGGTCAGACGTGACTGAAGCAGCACGGACATAAAAGCGTCACAAAGGCCTCACCTTGAGATTCAAGAGCCACTGATAGAAAAGCTTGCAATTGATGTCATGTCATGTCAGAATATTGAGATTTTTCATTCTGAATTTGCCGTCATAACAAAACAACGTTATCAGTGTATACATACAGTATATAATTATTGCTGGATAATTATGCCAGTCGTCTCTTGACAACTTAAACTGGGCTGTGACTGTTTGCCACTGCAGTTTAACCTATTCCTACTTATTCTGCATGTGGCACAGCAACACAAAACATGAAAGCCTTGATTCATGTCAGAGATTTCAGGGAAATGAAACTACCTCACATGCGTTAAAATTCCTCTGCCACTTTGATCTATAAATGCAAAGTAACTGCTCGACTTCTTTGAGTCACACCTATCTTTATGAATTGGCCTTATGTATATGAAAAGTCGAAAGAGAATACGCTTTAAATATCAAGCTGAGGATGACATCCATGTTGCTTTATTCAGAGGGAAGTGCCTTTAGAAATAATTCCTGGGCTTCTGCTCCACCAAGATGTGATCCTCTCTTTCAATGACTCATCTATTTTTCATCTAGAGAAATGATCATTAATTCGTCTGAGGTGCTCTTAACCCTGGCCTGCATGTGGAGACACACATTCAAGCTCTCTGGTACAAATAACATGCATTGTACACCTACATGAATCCAGCAGGAGCAGCAGGAAAAAAGGTGATGGGTTATTGAAAAATAGAAAATCTGACCATCAAATAAAGCCCAGTCTTTCTTTTCTTTCATTCATTGAACAATTTTTCAACAATATAGCCACTGCAATATCACCCACTGCCTTCACTCGAACTCCCAAAATAGGCATACTGTGTGCACACACACACACGCACACACACACACACACACACACACACAGAGGTTTGCACAGCTATTTTTCTTCGGACACTGTATTGACTTCCAAAAAAATCAACACCAGGTTTTGGTCTCCATGGGGACTACTGGTCCTGACAAGATCAGTGTTCATGCCCTAAAATGTCCTAAAGAGGTAACAAGAATACACACACGCACGCACCCACAGATTCAAATGCCTAAACAGCTGAACCTTTGACCTACTAAAAAATGAATGGGCTAAAGAGATGAGACAAAAAGCAATAGGAGAGGGAGATACGAGGAGTGTCAAGGTAGAGACAGGGTATTGGTTAGAGAAATGTATGGGACTAAAAGACAGAGGGCATTGGCAAATGACAGTTGAAAAAAAGAGAGAGAGAAAGAGAGAAAAGCAGAAGCAGAGACAGAGGATGTAGAGTTCAGACCGTGAGGGGAAATCGCTTAAATAGTGAATCTTCTCCAAATCGGACATACTAATGACTGTGAAACCAAAATACTTCTCTTTGCTGCTGTCTTGCAATTCACATTTCATCCAGATTTGGGCAATGCCACTATTTTGATTATGACAATTTGATGTTTTTGTGTGTATAATTTGTTTGGAGCATTTCTCCCAGTTTACACCTAAGCTGGTGTTCCAGATGGTTCATCAAACATGCTGTAATTATCTAACACTCACTAATTGTATGTGAGTGTGTGTTTATGTGCTGGTGTGTCTCCAGGTAATTATCTGATGCTGCGATCACTAATGACCACACAGGCAAACATCTGTCCCAGGGTAATATGCAAACTGAGAGGTTGGCCATCTGCTGTGTGCATGCACGTGTGTGCCTGCGTGTGTGCCTGCGTGTGTGCCTGCGTGTGTTCACACATGTATGACATGCAGCTATGATAGAAATGTCTACATCAAGAGATACAGGCAGTTCTCCTCATCATCCTCATGTCATTGAACTATTCCAAAACAGTCTTGGCCCACTTTATACCCTGCAGAAATGCTCACACCCACTCAGAGCTCACACAGATCAACAAACATTATGTCACAGACGCAGATTTGTACCCTTCAAAGGTCACTCCCAATTCATAAACCAGCCTCTGATGTCTGGTAGGACAGGTAGGATGAGTTACAGATGGAAAAAAAAAACCCCATCACTCTGTTGGTGAATGAAAAACATTTTTTTGTTCACGTGGAGATGGCAATTCAGTCAAGCCAGGGCTGCATGTGTTGTTGTGTATATGCTTGTATTTTCAGTGTGCAGCAGATCAGAGACACAAATACAGAAATTGAATAAAGATAATTTCCATCTCAGAGGTGAACAAGCGCCACAAAGCCTGCGAGCGCACTCGCGCTCAGGCACAAAGACACCTTTACACAAGTAAAGAAATGCGCTTGTACCTCTCGCGCCTCCCTCCTCCACTCTATCATTCCCGAGGGTGTGCGGTGAGAAAGGCTGCCAGGTTATGTCAACTCAGCCAACAATTTCATTTACAAGTTACACGACGTAGCACAAACAAACAGAAAGAGAAAAGGCACAGAGGTGGAAGATTAAAAAAAACAAAGCTGAGAACGAGTTTGGAAAAGTCAGGAAACACTGAGGCGATGGAGTCAACAGTGCTTTTCCACCAGAGAATCATCCTGGTTATCAAGTAGAGGTTATTGAAGCATTAGTGCTATGAGGCACTAATGAATTCATTAGCTAAATGAAATGTCAATAAAGGCTTGAGAGAGTGTTAAAATCAATGCCAACTGTCTTCCTCTCGCTCTCTTCCTCCTCTTTCTCTTCATCCTACCTCACCCATCTGTCCCAATTACACACCTTTCTCCCAACACACACTCTCTGTGGAGTGTTGAGTGTAAACTGTGATGGAGGACATTAGCAGTGATCAGCGGTGGCAGTTTGCAGCGGTCAGCAGGAATGGGCCAGTCAAACAGGACTTTAGCATTCAGCAGCACTCACCTGCTCGCTCTCTAACTGCTCCACAAGGGCCTGGCGGCTGAGCCGGTGTGTGTCTGTGTGTGTGTCTGTGTGTGTGTGTGCGTGTGTGGAAATTAACGTGAGACTTTATCAACATGAGTGACTGCAGCATTACGGGCCTTGACTCTGAAATAGCTTTTCTGGCAAAACTCAACAACGCTTCAGCAGGTTTTGAGTAGTACTGCACAAAAAAAAGAAAAAAAGAAAGCAGATTGCAATTGCGATATGATTAACAACAACTGGTACAACTCATCATTTTTGCCTCCTGGTATATTCGTTAAGTTTTCACGAAAAATATGATAAAATCCTCAAGACATTTTTTCTAGTCTTTTAAAGTAGTAAACAACAAGATTTTTGGGCCATTGATTTTTGTTTTTTATAATAAAAAACCCCAACGAAATAAATACAACAATGCAACAAAAACATAAACATTTGGGAGGTGATGACAAACTTAAACCACATACAGTGCCAGCACATTTATAGGAGGAAGTTATTTTCAGTTCAGATCAAATTATTATTGATATTTAATTTAATTTGTCATAAGTATACAACCGCCTAATAACATCAGTAAATACAAAAGGTATTGAGGCTGCCCTTTTGGACAGCCAGGCTTTTACAGAAGCCCACAATGGACAAATTTAATATATTTTGAGTTTTGATGCTAACTGAAGGCTAAATAGTTTCTCCAACACACTTGGAAATTCATCCATTCATTCATCATCTACCACTTTATCCTCCACAAGAGGAGGACAGGTCTCCAGTCCATCACAGGGCCACATATAGAGACAAACAACCATTCACTCTCACACCTATGGTCAACGTACGGCCCGTGAACCAGAACTGGTCCACCAGAGGCTCCAATCCGGCCCGCAGGATGAATTTGTATAAATTTACATTATGATTAGAATCTAATCATAATGCGAAATATTATATTTTTTCAGTTTCAGATAAACGTGACTAAATGTTATGTGCTTTTATGTGATCCGTAGGTTTCAATGGCAAATTGAGGCATAATGTTCTTGAAATTGCACTTATTTTTCTCAGGAAATGTCTGGTTGTTCGTAATATGTTTTGTAAAACAAAGGGAACAATTATGAGTTCTTGTTGTTTATAGGTTATTATGCTATCATTTTACTGGTCCTGCCCACTGAATGTGGCCACTGTATGTGGCCCCTGAACTAAAATGACTTTGAAACCCACAATGACATGATTTAGAGTGTCCAATTTAGCCTAATCCCCAAATCTGCATGTTTTTGGACTGTGGGAGGAAACCGGAGAACCCGGAGAAAACCCACGCACACACGGAGAGAACATGCCATCTCCATGCAGAACGGACCTTGTTCCAGCTCAGTCATGAACTCCAGCACTAATTACTACACCCACCATGTGGCATGAAGTTCATCCAATAATACTTTACTATCCATGAAAATGAAAAACATCAGGCGGTGTCTGTCAATTTGGATATTTCACCTGCTTGAACTGTTCTACTATTTTGTGATTAACTGTACAACCTGAGGTTTGAACTCGTATGGAAAACAACATTTTTGTCTAGAACTCACATTTATCTGATCTCTGTCTTTCTGACATTTGTTGAAAATCATAAATGTCAAGATGTTATTATCCGGTTGATTGTCTCCTGGAAGTTCTTTGATGCTGAGCTGTGCTCGTTCTCATTCTGATCGCCATTAAACGTTTGCAAAGATTTCTGGGTAACATGATTACGCACAGGAGCAAAGTGGCAGGTCAAATGGCAGTCCAGTTTGCTCATCTCACCTCTGTCCCCTCCCGCAGGCTTAATATTTGTAGCTACGTAAGTGCTTGACTCACTCTGAACGTTGTTTTTCAAGATAAGTGTTTGGGGCATATGTTTAAATGCCACCTCATTTACATAAACACTGTTCAGCTCCCCCACAGCATCAATGAAAACACACAGAGACACACACTGGTGCATTTGCTCTTACTTTGACACCGTGCTGTACATTCATCTGTTTTCTGCAATGGCTGTGAAATATTCATCAAGGTGGTCTGCAGTGGATAAGCCGTTAAGTACATGCACACATACACAGACACATATAGACAAGGCTGTAATGTTCCGACTCCTTTCTGAAGCAAATGGGGAGACAGAGAAATGGATGATGGCGAGGGATAGAAAAGGAAACTGAAGGTGATTCATAGACTACATCTAAAAATGGACGTAGTCTTCCTGCTGCAAAATGAAATCCGCTTGTGAAGCTTTGAGATCTAGCTTTGAATGCTAGTTTTTGAAACCACAAAATTCACAGATGTCACCTATTAGGTAACACCAGCTGTCAATCACACTGGTGTCCACTCATACCTGCCATGCTTTTTTTTTTCGCCAGTGGGAACATCATTTAAAAAACATCATGTGCTATGGGAGACGTCTTGAGGCCATTAACTCCTCCTCAGGAAAATGTTTACTGATGTTATAAATCAAGTGAGAAGTGGTCTCGAGGAGGCTCCACAACTAGTGGAGTTGCCCCCTGGTGGCTAATTGCCACTTCTCTATAGGGCTGTCACTTTTTACTTAAAGACTTGCTTGAACGAGTATTATATGGCACTCTTTACGGTCGAAGATACGCCCCCCTTACACATCAGCACACACGCATGTGAAGACAGATGCTTGTGTGTGACGCACCTGTCGCGTCTGATAGAGATATACAGTAGGTCATTACCATCTGTGGTGTGGAAATACTTCCACACGCCGCGTTCAGATAGTGTTGTGATTGTTCACTTGGGAGGACATTTAAGCTTGTTTATGTCCTCAGTTGGCCACACAGTGGGGCATGTGGCTAGCACTGTTACCTCACAGCAAGAAGGTTGCTGGTTCAGGTCCCAGTCTGGGCCTTTCTGTGCAGGGTTTACATGTCACTGCAGAACAATATAACAGTCCGAAGTGCTTGTTGGCTGTGTGTTCTTAACTGTTTTTTTAGGTTTGAGTTTGAGCCTCCCCCACCTATACAGAATACAAATCTGACTTTCAGACAATAAAATGAAATGCCCCACTAGTGTCCTATATCCCAGGCTTCACTTTTCAAACCTGAGGATGACATCCATTTTTATTTTCAGTCTTAGAGGTGAATCACTTTGTCCCTCTCTGAATAGAGAGAAGTGTTCGACCTCTTTTTAAACCTCTCTGTTGCTACGTGTTCCATCCTGTCCTCTACTCTCACACCAGGAGCTGAAAACCTTCGAAGCCCTGATAATTAGAGTTTGAAGAATGACTAAACACTGATGATTAGGCACTAATATAAATACCGGAACCGACATCTAGTCGCATTTCCAGAAGCCTATCACAATGGCTAATTAGTGGTGATAAAGTACTAATGAGCAAAATCCTAAACGAGACATACAGCAGCACTCCACTGGGAAGCTAACTAAACAACAAAACAGAGACATCTTAGACGCCATAGGATTTGTTGTGGGGAGAGAAGGGGGCTATGTGTCTAGACAGCTGTTCTTCACCACCTTCATCTGCCCAAGTGTTTTCTTAATGCCGATGCCTTATCAAAGTAAAGATGCAAGAAGTCACCTTTGATAAATCAGAGTTCTCGGGAATCTCTTGTACTCCACTGATGTAAGATAAATCACACAGCAGCTACAGTAGCTGTCGTTCTGGCTGCTCCTGAATCGTTTACAGTGGGATGGACCGGGGCAAAAGATGCTGCTCGCCACGTCTAATGGTCTTGAAGAGGCGTGTTAAGCTCAGTTGCTCCTGGCTGAAGGACTATGTTTCACCTTAAACAAAGAGGTCATTTTTGAACTTCTTGGCCACTGGTGCCGCCTGTATATCATACTGACAGGCCTATAAATTGGCCCATGTCTAAACTAATATGGATAAATGTGAAAGAACATCTTTGTGTGACCCTGTATACCCTCTTAGCCAGCATATTCCCACACTGAAAACTTTCCACATGTAGCTGTATCTGCACTAGTTTGGTCTCAGAGGTCAAGGATGATATTCCTTCCATGAATGACATATAGAAAGTCTGCATCTCACACAGAAAAACATACATCCAAATGCTTTTCTATCTTTTCTCTTCGCTTTAAGGCCGTGAGACCTTGACTGGTTTTCTTTTAAGTTATCAACCAGGTGTGTTATATTTTCCTTTTAGAGAAAAAACATCAGAGTTGCTGCTGCTCAACTGTTTTGCACTACCCTTGGCTGCCTAAAAAAAAAGAACAATGTACATTTTTATCTGATCTCATTTGTCTAGTCCATCCGGGCAGGGGACGAGTCCTCGGACGGCACGGGAACTGGACTGTCCCACCCTAAAGAGTCATGTGAACCCTTTGGTGTCAAGCTGTAGCTCCTTCATGTTCTCCTTCAGTCTTTGCCTGTACCCCGGAGAGACACTCCAGTGCCGTAGCACAACTCAACTGAGATCCATGGTCTCTCAAGACCAGAGGCTGCAGCCACCGCCACCACTGATTTGTTTGACTAAATATCTAACCACAGAACACCGATTTATGATGCTTTTTTAGAAGTGATGCAACAAGTAACTATTGTCATTATGAATTATTCTCCTAAATGGTCTTCTGACAAAATAATTAATTGACTTCAAAGTGATGAACAACTCACTATGAGAAGCTGGTAACAGCTGGTAACAGCAATATGGGGGAATGGTTGCTTTACTTGTGTGGTAATTCATCACAATCAAAAAAGTTTAGAATTTTTTTGGAAACTTTATAAAACATCTTTTGATGCTTGAGGAAACAGATAGCTATCAGTTATTATCGTGCGTCAAATTCCAGTGAGGTGCGTTGTTGTGTGATTCATCCCTTTTAATCTCTCAAGTGTCTTTGAACACATTTTGATAACATTCTAAAACAAATGATTCGATAAAAATGGCATTTAATGAGTCCACAAACACATGAATGGCAACTGAGACAGACAATTCAAACAATCACATTAAGAGGAGGGGCCCTAATTTGAATAAGCACACAGTATTATACCCATTATTATACAATCATTATCCCATTTAGTCGTTTGACATATCAAAATGTGTATTTGAGAGTGCACGTGCAAATGTTTGTAAGCACATTTGTGAATATTAGTCTCTTGCAACATTTCTGGCTTCTTTCTCATTAGGACCAGGTCTCGATGAGGACTACTGGCTCCTGCAGAGGTCACTACAATAATCTGCTCTTTTTAAAATAATCACCAATGGTTGGCGCTGATTACTAAAATTATACGTTTAGACATTTTTGAGCCATTAAAACTTCATTTTTATCCCACAGTTTGAGCTGTTTCAGGTATTAAACATTTAGATGACATAATTACACACACAGAGTGCAGATTGGGAGAGTTGTTCAGTTAATGATTTTTTTTTTGTTTAAGGTCAGCAATTTTGTCTGTCACTTGTTACTTTTAAACTGTTGTACTTGAGGTAACAAAAAACAAATCGGCCATTGACCCACGAAGAAATCAGCATCATATATCGACCATCTGCTGCACTGATTTACAAAGAGCGACATCAGTCATAGAGAAACCTATATCGGTTGTTCACGACAAATGCTTCCCATGGAGACTAGTGCGTTTTTCGTCTGTGCTCGTCATCTTCTTCTCAAAGCACTAATACAATTTGAGTTATTTAATTCCCATAGCTATATGAGAAAAGGAGGCAATACTTTATAGATGGATTCTCCTCTTTTTCAAATATTCACTTTCACTCTTAAGAAACCCGCTTCTTTTAGGTTTCAAGCAAATAAAAGATAATCCCTTTAAAAAAAAAACATCTCTGTCATCCACTTTGTCGCTATGATTTCAATATCTGAAATGACCTCCCGTTTTCTCAAATATAAACCTGCAGCACCTGCAGACTTTAACACACTTACAAACACACTTTTAAATAGTCAGAACTTGACTTTGACCCATATCATGAACTTCATTCAAGAAAAAGTGAGAAAAAAAGGTGTCACTGGACTAAAATAGCCTCTTTTGCAAAAACACACACTACTACAGTCCCCCCCCCATCTCTCTCTCTCACGCACACACACACACACACAAATTCAATTTCTCCTACCGGTGAGTCACTGCTTGCTGTTGGACACAGTGGTCCTCTGAAAACTCCCTTGACGCGTCGAAAGTGTCCATTGGTCAGGTGCGTGGAGCTGATGACTAGATAGTAACACGCGCTGCACGCCATCCCGGGCGCCTCGCGGGGTTTTGGACCCATGGAGAGGCTTGTTGGGAAGTGGGTATAGAAGTGTCTGGTCCTGGATGTCGGGTTACGCACGGATGCTGTCCCGGTGAGAGCGCGGCCGGAGCACAAAGTCTCACTCCTACTGTCCTCTATTTGGAAGTGTCTGTCTGTACATGACAAGAGAGACAAGATGAGAATGATTCACTGTTGGATGTGCGCGCGTTCAAGTGTGTGTGTGTGTGTGTGTGTGTGTGTGTAAGAAAACAACAAGAAGAAACAGACAAACGGAGACAAGAGTAAAAGAGACAGACAGACATATTATACTGACCGAGCTCCGCCGCGTGAGTCTGAGCTGGGCATACTGTCGTCGGTCGGGCATGAACACATGAATGAGCGCCTGTAGAGTAACAGGGAAAAAGAGGGATCCATCCAGTCCCTGCCTCTCTCTCTCTCTCTCTCTCTCCCTCCCTCCCACTCTCTGTCTTTGGATTTCTCCTCTCACCCCCCTCTCCTTCTCTGTCTTTTTTCCTTTTCCCTAGACCACTGGACCAGTCCGAATAGCAGCAGCAGCCCAACTAGGGTTCTCAGTGAAGAGAGAAAGGGAGCAGAGGCTTTTCCAGGTGCTTGTCTGCTTCATGCACGTCGAAAAAAAAGACAGGGGGAACCATCTGACCCTCTTTTCCCTCCTCTTGGCACTGTTCTGTTCTGATTAGCACCTGGTTTGTATATATGTGTGTGTGTGTGAGAGAGAGAGAGAGGGAGAGAGAGAGTGAGAGAGAGAGAGAGAGAGAGAGAGAGAGAGAGAGAGACTGTAAATCCATCCAGAGCAGTCCCAGTTATTATCTGGCTCCAGTGAAGGCAGACTGAAGTGCTTCAGACTCTTTGTAAAGAGGAAAACTCTCTCTCTCTCTCTCTCTCTCTCTCTCTCTCTCTCTCTCTCTCTCTCTCTCTCTCCCTCTCTCTCACACACACACACGCACACACACTGTATGTATGTGTTAGTGTTACAATTAGGTTTAGGTTAGGCTTTAGGGTTAGAGTTAGACATTAAATTGTGATGGTTAAGATGGGGGTGCTTGATGTCTATGAAGGTCCTGACTAGTATGATGTTCAAGAATGTGTGTGTGTGTTTGGGGGACGCACTTCAATGCGGAGTTACTCAAGCACAGCTTTGACACAAGTGGATCCCTGTGTCCCAGACTCACACGCAGACATGGACATGCAGACAGTAAACCTGTCAGGTGCAGCCTCCACGTCCCAAAGCGTTGTCGTAAACTTTTCCACTCCCTCTGAAATTAGATTCTGCCTCATTAGGACCAGGTTTTGGTCTCCATGAGGACTAATTGTTCTGACAAGGCGCGCGCGCCTCTACCATTTCTATTCCATGTCTTCTTCCATGTCGTATCTGTTTCACTGTGAGCCACGAGGAGGAGGAGGACAGGGAATAAACTTTATTTTCAAGACGCGGGACATTGTGTGACAGATACTTAAAATATCTGCAAATGAGCCAATGACAGTGTGTTTACTCTTCCTCTGCATCCCGCTGCCACTCTCTCTCTCTCTCTCTTCCTCGCGCTCCGTCCTCATCCCTCTCTCTTTTTTCTCTTTGCAGCCTTCGTCTCCGTGTCATCAAGGGAGTTTCTCCCTCGGAGCTGATGGTTAGATCACAGATAAAGGAGTCTTTCTCCAGCTCGGCCTGTCAAACTGCTCCGGGCTCCGTCAAAAGCACAACTCGGAACCAGCTGCAGCTGAGCCTCAGTCTGTCTCCGCGGCGTATGGAGCTGTCCACCACCGTGGTGCTGAAAATATTAAGTTGCGAGCACCAACAGCACAGCAGTGCGCGGCGCGTCATGCATATTCAGTGCAGGATTAAGGTGCCTTTTGTGCCCAGCGTCAGCACTGAATACCACCGACACATAGACAGACAAAGATACACATAAAGAGGAAGGACACAGAGGGACAAGAGTCCACTTTTTTTCTTGCTTCTCTACCTTGGTGTATGCAATCACAGAGAAATAAATATTTTTTCATCTTTTTTATGTAAGCTTAAGGAAGGATACCATTCACTTCTTATGAAAATGAAAAAAGGTCTCAACATAAACAGCAGCCTCTAATAGACTACATATCCTCCCACGTCAATAGCTTTTAGATTTACTGCAGCAATAAATTCAGCTTTAAATATCTTCCTCCTGCGACTCACTCAATATATAATATAAATATAACAGCTGCTGCTGTTTTGATGCACAGAAATTGGGAACTTCCACTCAACACATGTTTTATTATAACAAACACCCAAAGGACAATTTAAAAAACAAATGCAAAACATGGTTGATCTTTGTAGTTTTGTACCTTTTGCAAACATATTGTCAGCAATATACTCTAAATCAAACTGTTGCTCATTTGAAATGCACCCATTCTCTCATTCAGCTTATTCCCGCCATGTTTCCTCTGTAAAGAATCCAGGCATGATGCCTAATTCTTTTCAACTCTACCTAACCATGGCCTTTGTGGAAGCCTGCATTGCTACCTGATTGGGCCACAGAGCTACAGTGTTCAAAGCAGAGTAGCTTTTCTGTTTATATCCGTTATGACTCAATGAGTGTGTGATTGTGCTGCTACTGCATGTGCATAAGAGGTTTGGTCTCCAGAGACTCCCAGTTACACTGGACCCAGAAATAATTAAGTATGGCTCATGACACACGTCCCCTTGTTTTTGCAGGAGTTCAGAGTGACGCTCGGTGAACTCAATCTTTGTACCCTAGAGAGGGGAAAAGGTGTGTGTCAAAACACATATTCAACATGCAAAGATTTAATTGCTGTTTTGGTCTGTGTCTGACTTAATAATCTGTATAAAACAACTTTTTACTTTGGTCCTTTGGTCAAACAAACCTCAACAACACACCACTGGTATTTAGTTGTTCGGAATCTAAGAGAGTCAAGATAGATCTATAGATCTCTAAGGCAATATTTATAGCATTACTTGAATTCAGAATTAACATGTAACAAATATGTTGGGCTAACCCTAACTTTTAAAGTGCAACTAAACCCCCTCTTCTGCAGTCAGCACTGCCCAATACTTGATTCACAAATGCCAAAAGAAGTGGACATGGAGGAGAGAGAAAGGCACGGAGCAAAAGTTTTTGCTTTTTAAAAAAGTAGGAGGAGCCT
The DNA here is from genome assembly GCF_019176455.1 of Solea senegalensis. Taxonomy (NCBI): domain Eukaryota; kingdom Metazoa; phylum Chordata; class Actinopteri; order Pleuronectiformes; family Soleidae; genus Solea; species Solea senegalensis. The sequence continues at coordinate 35,947 of NW_025320861.1, read as the reverse complement.
GTGTCTATGAGCCTCACTGATGCAAGTGTACCAGTGATGAAAGCAATGTTTAAAATAGCTGTGGCAAAATTAGAATACAGTTGCTGTTGTTTGACCAGGGAGACAGTAGATACACCTTATTTTGTCACAACATGCATAATATCAATATTTTACACTAAACTGTCAAGATTTGCACCTGGATCAACAAATAGCATTACTAGATATACATACACTGGCTTTCACTTGATTTTTTTTAAAAATTATTTTAAACAATTTTATATTTTATATAATGAAAAAAACAAGTATTGTGACATAAACATTTAGTGTATTATCTGTTTCTTAGACAGGTACTAGATAGACACACATGCAACATTTACAATGACAACACATTTATATCTCGTCGTTTGAAAAGGAGCACACACACACAACTCAATGTATACACTACTCACCAAATATTTACATATTTACAGTGTTTTATTTCTTGTGTCCTCAGTACAACACAAGAATACGTCTGACTTTAAACACGACCATTTCTGTCACCGTCCTGGATTGAACTGCTGTTTACGACACTTTTTTTTCAGACTTCAGTCTCGCTTTTGCTTTCTTCTCAGATTTTCAGGATCTTTTGTGAGATCATTGTGTGCAACATGTTGCTGTGTACACTGTTCTGATGCTGATCTCCCAATGACCGGCATTGGGAGAGATTATCAGTTTGGCTCCCCACTGGTCTGGAGTCTCAACTCTTGCATCACCACACTACTGTCATTTCCTCCTGAGGCCACCGGTCCAAAAGTCCACAGATCATATCAGCGAACTTCCTAATGACCATAATTGTATCTGAGTAAAGAAATTCACATCTATGCATGCGATATACATTTTGGAGCCCCACAGAAACCTGCCCTGTGTCAGTAATGGAAACATTGTGTTCTTGCTTCGTGGGAATACACTTCCCTCACGCAAGAAAAAGGAAACCAATTTCACGCAGGAAATTACCTCCATACTATCTTCTGGCAAAAGCTTTAGTTAATGTCTCATACACTTAAGTACTGCTAGGTAATGTATTTCCAATGTCCTGGAGTGCCACTGAGAGCAAAACAGCAGCAGTGATGATGAATGCCGAAGACAATGGCACTTACACTTAGGGCTCCTCTGTAGTGATTGAAAAAAATGATGTCCTTGGATTTTGTTAATAATGTTCTAAAAATGCAGAGATCAGAAAGTACAGGTGGTGTTTGCATCAGTACCTTCAGACTGTGTGCACGCGGGGAATAGTTGGGTGGATAAGGGTATTTGCACTGATCATCCACAAGAGGAAACCCGTTGTGTATATTTTAAACACCCTAAGTCCCCAAAGTACCTCCCCCTTTTCTTGCTCTCTCTGTGCTCCTGGTGCACTCATTACTGTTGGAAATGATGCAGTAATACTGAGAGGAGGGCGGGTGGGAGTTGCGAGAGTCAGAGCAAGAGAGAGAGAGAGAGAGAGAGAGAGAGAGATGGGAAGACAGAAAGGAAGAAAAAAGAAAAGGCAAAATCTTGGTGGTATCCATTTCCCCAGTTGCTGCCTCTGGCTCCTTATAAACCTTTGAAATATTACATTTAGGTTTGGGTGCATATTGCTGTCTTTTATACGCAGTGGATGAGATTGCTTATGAATGTATTATGATCCAGACATGGTTAAGTTTGTGTGTGTGAAAATAAATGTGTAGTGTAGTGGGTCAGAAGTGTACTGCCTGCACAGAGCTCACCGTGGCATTACTGCGAAAAATACTATGCAAATTATGTGAGTGTAAGCAGATAGATATCCTTACAAAATGATTTCTTTACAGCTAAAATAAACACGACTGGAGTTCCACAGAGAAGGAGGGTGCGGGTGATTTCTTTCATCAGATAAAGATTGCACAGTTCAAGGTAAATTGTGGCTCTTTTTCAAAATAGCATTCAATTTATGAACACAGCATACCTGATCTGTCATTTGCCCCTAAGATATTATCAACTATGAGTGTCTCTGGTGTGGGTGCACACATGTGTGCACACATAAATACAGTATACGGGCGATAGAATTAGGATTTACCACTGTAATATGTGCATTTGGCCATGTGTGCTGGTGAATATTGAGATTTATTGCTCATTGTGTTTGTGCCTCTGTGCATGAGTGCACCTGTGTGTGTGTGTGTGTGTGTGTATGTATACACACTCATGTGCTCACCCATGTGCTCTTTCCTGCGTGAACATGTGTGTGTGTGTGTGTGTGGACATGCACTAGTAAGAAAATACAACTGCCATGAACCGTTGTGTCTGCATATGTGCAAAGACATGCACACATTGGTCCTGCACTGCAGATTGATAGGAATGAAATATTCTCTAATCTAAATGTAAATGGAAGTGAAATTTACCGGTGGGTTCTATGTAATTACCAGCGCCGCAATTTATTAGAGCTATGTTTGTGTAAGGTGGCGTGCAAGAAAGAGAGACTTTGAGAAACAAAGAGGGAGAGAGAGCAAGAGATGGAGGGAAAGGAGAACAAATGGGGGAGTGGAAGGGCCATCAGAATGATAGAGTAAGAAAAAGGATGATTTATATTAAGTTATGGTTTAATGCTTGAGCTCAGGCTTACTGTGGAGGGAGATGGAATCGGAAAATAGGGAACTGGTCAAAGCTGGTCAGAGAAGTCCACTGAGACAAACCTCAGAAGAATAAGAGTAGAATAGCCTCTGCTCTTAGTATTACCCTGCTCAACATGAGGCAGAGAGGAGGAAGACGAGCTAAAAATATGGGATGGGGTCCAAATGTGCGACTGTCAGTGCTGACAGCCTGGCTTTGCTGACTTGATCTTCTGCGTGGTGGTCAATTAGTCACTCTCTGCTAAAGTGCTCTGAAATGTCTTTGATTTATGGGCAATGTATGAGATTTGCTCTGTCCTGATGCGAACCCTGCTGCCCCTGCAGTTAAAGGGAAACATGTCAGAGGAGGATGCACTGAGAAAGATAGGGATCATTAAGGTGCGCTGCTGCGCTAACACTATTAATGAGGCTGCAACTCACACTCATACATATGCAGGGGAGATGTGTGTTCACATGTTTGTGTGCATTTTCGAGGTTCTCTGTGTATCTGTGTCTGCATGAATTTGCTCAGACTCACTTTGCCGTGTTCCAAACGGGTAGATATTCAAGATGTAGTTTTAATTCACCTCGACAGCAATTTATTTTACATATCTCACAATCCTCCTCCCTCGTTTGCCCCCTCTTCCTCCGGCAGCCCTCTCCCCACTCTTGTCTTGCTCCCTGGAAGCTAATCAGCATATATTCTGCTGCAGATGAAAGTAATGGACCATAGAGTTAGCACCAATACTGGAATGCACACCATCCTGTCCAGAATGGATGTCACCAGTCTTTAGTGTGTTTCTATGTGTGTGCTTGGACATTTATTTGGCTTCATGGTGTGTGTGTGAACCTTTTTCACACACTTTTTGTTTTCTGAAGCCTTTTTCAAAACATTTTCCACTTGATCAAAGATACTGCTGTGTCTGTGTGTCAGAAAACATACAGACACAATGCTCTTGTCTGTGACAGTAGAAAGCTCTTTTCAAAGGCAGCTAGTTTCGTAGAATATCACCAGTGATATGAGGTCTGTTAACGGGGTCTCTAGGTTTTTCCAGGGGACAAACGGAAACACACTGTGCTCCAGCACACTCAAGATCCTCCACATACGATTATTGTTCTTCAAACCAATGACAGTTAAGATTAAATATGGTGTTAGAGAGATTAGAGACTCCACCTCTATACATCAATAATCATCATGAGAGGAGAGGAGGGGAGGGGAGCTTTGATGGGTACAAGCTGATTCAGAAAAGCCCTTATCTGGCATGGCTTTTTGTCCCTCTACTCTTGGCTGCCAGCCACACTGAGCCGCACCTAGCAGGGTCAGAGGAAGTGAGGTCATGTGACTCATGGAAGCAGTTAAAAAGCCACTTGGCACCAAATAGCAGATTCACCATTGAAGGTCATACATATATCACCCCACAGAGAGAGATAGGCATGCGGCTGGGGGGGCAGAAAAAGATAGATGGGGGGGAAGGGGAGGCAGGGGGTAGGACAAAGATAAAAATCTCCCATCTTTCACTCTATTGTTCGTTTTGAACAGAGACAGAAGTGCGAGCGACATAGAGAGCGGGATATAGGGACCGTCTTTGCTCACAGTAACATATAGCCCACCAGGAGAGCTTTATAGTGTTGTTCTTGTGCTTGAAAGCAGAGATGCCACACAGATAAACAGCAGCTGCTCCTCTATTCATTTTGTCCTCTCTTCCATTCAGTGGCACAAACACACACACGCCTTTTAATCTTGACAAAAGTGGCGTATTTCTCAGAGAATTAAGTAAAGTGAATATCCGTGGCTGAGGACTGGCGCGTGTCATCTTAGTGGTGAGAGCCGCTGGAGCCACGAGGACCAGTACACTGTCTCAGCCCGCTTTAATCAAATCAGACTTTGCAGCTTCCTAATGGGCTGGTCTCCCAATAGTCCACTCTGCTGGGACTGTTGCTGCATTTATCTGTTGTATACTGTTTACTCTTTAGGGGTCAGGGAGCTGCCTCGCTTTCTGTATAAAAAAAACCAAAGCTGCATCACAGTGCATTACATCCAGGCCTTGTTGTGATTAATGTGCTGGGGTATCCACTTCTGTGTTTATCCCATGCACAAAAACCTGTGTGTGTGTGTGTGTGTGTGTGTGTGTGTGTTTAATGTGCTTGGCTGGGTCTATCAGCTAGACTTTAATCTAATCTGGTAGCCAGGCCTGCCATGGTGACCTGTAATGATTTAGAGCTGACCTCAGCTCTCTAACTCAATACACTCTTTCTCACTCAGCTGCAGCCTGCATGCGTGTTTGTATAACTGGGTGTCTAAGAGCAAGCTTGCTTATACTGTATGTCAATACAAGCCTATTAACATAAAGACAGTGAGCATATGAGTGTGTGTAGGTGTGTGTCACTTGATGCCATCTTGACTTTGCGTCCCCGTACCTTTGCTATTTGACCAGCTCATCCATAAACGCACACATATGTGCTCACACACACAAATACACATCCTGCATCCCTGTTCATGTGTGTGTCTCTCTTTTCTCTTTGACCTTCATTTTGAGTTTATAGGAACAGCATCAAATCCTATAAACAAGACCATACCCATCCTCCATACTTGCACATGTTTTCCTGCACACATGTATGCATGTGTGCAGGAAAACACACACACACACACGCAGGAACACGCACACACAGGCACACACGCACACGCGCACACACACACACACACACACACACACACACACACACACACACACACACACACACACACACACACACACACACACACAGAGACAATGGTTATTGGATTCATAACTGTAAGGCTCCTATCATTCTGCTCTCTGTGCAAGATGAGAGGTGTTGAAATGAAATTCTCCCACAGAAAAGCTCTGCTCTTACCTGGGATTTAGAAAAGCTCTAGCAGTCCTCTTCTCTTTCTCTATCCTTCTCTCTCTCTCTGTCAAACACACACACACACACACACACACACACACACACACACACACACACACACACACACACAGTATGTCGGTAATAAATGTCTATTTATGTATATAAAAAGCAATAAAATGCACTCAAAGTTAGAAGATGCAAAACGAAAGGGGGGGATAAGTGGAATGGTGAGGTGAGCAAATGAGAGTTAGAGGGACAGAAATGGGGCTATGAGTGGGATTACAGTGGGGTATGCTGGGAATGGCAGTGAGATGACAGGAAGGGGAAGAGGAGCGATGGTGGTACTCAAAAAGACGTGGAGAGCTGAGTTTCAGACAAAATTGATCCATCTCCGAGGCTAAAGCGAGAGGCGCGTTAACCAGGAGTGGTCAATGAGCTTAGAGGAAGAAAGAAAGAGGACAAACAAACAAAAAACAATAGGAACTCACTTTGGTCCCATGATGCAACTACACTATGACAAGTCAAATTCTTTATCAGCCCTACTTAAAATGACACAGATAAGTTTAATTAAAAAAAAAGGTTTACTCAGTTGACAAGATACCCTCAGGGTCCACGTCGTTAGTGGTAACTGTCGGTCAGTAAAAGTCTGATTTTATTCAGACAAAGACAATCATTTTGTATTTTTTTAATGTCTGACTAAAATAGAGCTAGTCTTAGTCGGACTCCCGAACTTTGACCCGGAAGTAGAAGGAGACGACGTATAAGCTGCATTACTGTTGCCGGAACTTATGTGGTCTTTGTTCGGACAACACAGCAACCACAAGAGCCATGCTCCAGCTAATTAGCATCACATTAACATGTACAGCTGGTAGGAAACAGGAAACAGGACGCTGATTCAATATGCACTAAGTACACTCGGACTCTGCAAGTTGTCCAGTTGCCTGTCTTAGTCGGACCACGCCCTAAGCTTGATGTAAACAACATACTGAGTGATGTCATTCTCAAGCCTTGAGATTTGCGATTTGGCCAGTTTCATGTTGAGATTTTACTACAGGAGGTTCATAAATGTATACGTCAACAAAGCTCCTATTGTATGATACCAGCTGTCTATTTTTCTAATGAAGACCTGAAGCGATTGAGATCATTAACTCCTCAGGAAATTATTTTTCTGACATTGTAAATCAAGTGAGAAATAGTCTCATTGGAACTTGTTGTAGAAGTTGTTGACATCATTACCTTAGTGATGCTTTACTTTTCTCTTTAGTCTGTTGCTCCATGATCTATTTTCCTTTTATAATTACCGTCGATTCTGCAAATAAAACATCTGCTGGGTGTCTGCCTGTCCTTGAGGAAGTATCCCCCTCCTCTGTTGCTCTTCAATCTAAAGTGATTTTTGGGTGTATTTTTATTCCATAAATTGAGTTTGCTTTGTGCTTTGCAGCTCGTGAAGCCCTCTGAGGCATATTTGTGATTTATGATTTGGGCATATAGTGTATATAAAACTAATATAACCCCACAGCGTGACAACAGCATTATAATATGACTGCCTTAGCGTTTCATAAACAAAACTCCTTATGTGCACAATCACAAAACATCAGTATTTAAAATCAAAAATCTGTATCTGTGACTAAAATTCAAACAGAAGTAATGTAGTTTTGGCTGCTGGTCCAGTTTAAGTGTCAATGTCATATTTAGTATGTTCAAATGGTGAGTGGCATTTCTTCTAATTCTTCTTCTTTCAGGCGTTTCAGGCGCAGAGAAGATGTGACAGAAAAATCACAGCCCAAATCATCCATCCATTTTCTACCGCTTTATGTGGAGGATAGAGATTGGCACATGCTGTGTCTGTTATATTCGCGGTTGTGTATATTATGCCGTATACACCGTGTCGATTAAGCCAATCAGCCCCACAATAATCTCAGTATAGTGGTGGTTCAATGTCACGACATTGTGCTAATAAGGAGATACAAACAGGTTGGAGTCTGTTTTAAGATGAAGGATACGACATACAAATGTTGCATCACTTTGTTCAGGCAGACTAAACAGAAGCAGAGGCAGGCAGGCAAAATAGACACTGCGACTTTAAAACAGTTTTGAACCCTGTGTTGACATTTTTATAAGACCCTGCATTCAGTTATAAACTAGATTGTACATGACCACGCGTACACAACGTCACTGCTTCAACCAAACAGAAAGGTAAATTACAATATAGCCATAATTACAGCAGTTCAATAAATAAATAGAATGACTACTCCCCTGAGGACTTTGCTGTGGTTATATTGTGACTACGATAACACAGTGAACCTCTCAATTCTCAGCCTGAAGCAATTAAACGACTGCCTTGATTGCACCCATAAAATATCCCGTGTCTTTAACAGGTCCTCTTCTGAAGCGGAGTCATTATATCTGAAAATGATTTCCTATGATGAAGTACTTTTGATATACGAATAAAAAATGCAGTTGGATGAATCCAGTGAATGATTTCATGAAGTCTTTATTTTAATTATGTCAGAGTACGGAAAACAGATGAGGTCTCAGTGGTCCTCTTGCTCTCATGCTATCAGTCTATATCTTTTAATTATCCAACACTCCTGTAAGGAAAGCAGGGGGTTGTGTGGAGCAGCAGACACAGCACAGGCTTATGTTCCCTCATCAAAGCGTGTGATGATACACACTGCACGCGGTTTTCCTTTATTTCTCTTTAAGTGTATTCTGACAGATGATTTATCTGTCTCCTCTGCACTTCCTTTATAACGTATAACTGAATTCACTCGAAGAACTTCACCTAAAACTTGACATTTTTTTCCCCCCAGAGAGGAGACAATACTGTGGCAGTGTAGGAAGACACCATTGTGGGGGGAGAAAAAACAAAACAATAAATGAGTTCAAGAGCAGTAGTGGACCTTCATATTCCAATCTATAGAGAATAGAATTGCAAGGATACACTTCAGGTCCACTGAAGCTGACCACAACAGTTTTTTTATTAACTTATTTCTAAATCATATATCCGTCTAGACTGCTGGAAGTAGATTACCCCTTATTTAAGGAGGTCAATGTGCTTAATCATTAATTCATTGTCCATCACATAGCTTTAATGAGGGTTTCAAGACACATACTGTATATATGACCCAAAGGGCAGGGTTTCATTTTTTCCTTGTAAAACATTTCTATTTTTTACATTTGTGAGTGCAGTAATTTTACATGACTATTATTATTACATAAGTGCTCTTCTACCATGCACTATTTCCTATCAGTCACTTCATTTCCATCCATCTTCTACCGCTTTTGCCTCCACATGAGGATCGAGAGTGCTAAGCATTACACTTTTACATCACCCTTTATTTCAGAGTTAAAGTGTTCCATGCCATATGCTTGGGCTTCCCCTGCTGTGCCATGACAAGAAACTCCATAAGGCTTTGAGCTTGTTGGTGTGTGTGAGTGTGTTTGTGTTAGAAGAGATGTGTTTGTGTGTTTAGTGTAATCTCTAATCTATAATTCATCTTTGTCACAGAATCTGAGCTTTTTCTCTTACAAATGTGAAACCCCACTAAACCTTATGCCATCTCTCTCTCTCTCTCTCTCTCTCTTTCTCTTCATTGTGTTCCCACGGGCAGAGTCTATTTTAGGAACCTGATGTTCTCTGACAGCTTTCACACAATCCTCCATGGAATTAATACAGAGCAATTTGTGTTTTAAGGGAACACTTATCTAGCTAAAGGAACATTACATGTCTTTAATGTGAACATTTACAGACGGTCCTCAGGACACGTCAGCTGCACTCAGGCATGTGCGTGAGTGCATTACCACACACACAATAAAACATTTCAGTACAGTAGGATATGGTGAAGCACAATACAACTGTCCTCTATATATTACAGTAACACAACACATATTTCCTCATCCATTTAGTATTGAGTGCAGTCAGTCTGTCCCTGTTACGGCCACGATGATACAATATTAGGCCGTCGTTTCTGTCGTAACTTGTCAACTGCGATTATGCCAAGCATGTGACGTGACATAGAGAGCGGGAATAGCATCCTGAGGCCTGTGTACAGCGTGTGCTTCTGCGTGCAACAAACAATGCAACTGGTAGTTGTGGATGCTGGCACAAACTTATCACACACACACACACACACACACAGTAATGTGCACAGTAACACACACATACCAAGACAAAAAAGAGCGAATGACGCTTAAATGTCAATCTATACTCGGGAAGTCAGAGACTAATTACGGCTCCTCTGCTGACATAAAGGCATTCTCTTTGTGTCACCATGGCTACCTGTGAGGATACGTGACCTGGACAGAGTCACGTATCTGGACAGGTGGGATTAGTGTATTCAGTGGCACACACACACACACACACACACACACACAGTGACGACGCACGAGTGGAGACAGACTTCTTCTCGAAGCCATATTCTTACACAAAGTGATCCATTTCACGTCTCACATCAAGTGTGTAGTAGCATCATTAGCAACATATGGTCATCTTATAGTTAAGGTTAAGTTTTATGTTTCTTCTTACCCAGCAGATGTCTGAAAATAGGCTCTTGCTAGATTAGATTTTTTTATTCGACACCCTTTAAACCGGAGAATGCACTTAGTGAGTACAAACCGCTGCCAAGGCCGCTCACTTCCCCTCAGTGCCAGTACACTCTCCTATCTTGCAAGTTTAATTATTGTTTTTAAAGAAATTCTGATTACATATCCACATAATTTCTTTCTTGTGCCATGACCTACATCAGCAGAAAATTTCATCTCAAGTTGCCCTTTACTTTTTGAGTTATGCTGCCCATAGACAGATTAATCCAGCCAAACACATAACCTCCTTGGTGGAGCAGGTAGGGTTTTAATGCGTTTGCGATGAAATGCCATACGTCGCTTGGTTTCAAAAATGACTGATTAAAACTTAGTAATTAGCAATTGTGGACTTTGCATCTACTGTAAAAGTACAGCTGCAGTGTGTTCTGCTGAGAACAAAGGTCATCAGCAAGGGTATTCAGTGTAATTATACATTTTCTCCTCAGTGAGCCAATCAGAAAAGACCATGCTTGACCCTGACAGGTCAGAGTTCGCTGCTCGCAGTGTGGTCACACGTTAATTAACCTACACAACATGTACGAAGTGTCTCTCCTCATTATTACCCCTAACGTTCTCCCTCTGTCCTACATATTCACACATATTCATGCACATGTAAGAGCAGCTGATGCAACTTTGAACTTCATGTTTTTTTTCTCTCCTCCTCTTCTATATGCACCTTTTTTGGTGAGGTCAGTCATCCGTGAGCAAGAGGAGGGCATACAATGTACTAATGTAATGTAAACCTGTGTACAGAAAGATACACGCACCCATTCTGTCTCTCTCTCACACCACATTGCAGCTATTATTCTTAGGACACAGAATAATCTTAGCCCTACTAACTAGTTTCTCAAAAATGAGGTTCTACTACTGGTCCTGACAAGAACAGTGTTTGTGCCAGAAAAGTTCCCAAAGAAGTCTTAACCTTTGTCGACTCCAGGCGACTCCAGCTAGTCCAGAATTGCGCTCTCACCATTGGCTTCCTATTCATTTTAGGATTGATTTTAAAATGCTATTGTTGGTTTGGCACCATCTTACCTCTTGGAACTTCTTTGTGTTCATGCTCCATCTCAAACTCTATGAGATTCCCGCGGCGATCAGGCATTTTCTGTAGCTGCCCCTAATCTTTGGAACGGGTTACCCATGGAAATTAAATCTGCCCTCACCATTGAACATTTTGAAGGCATTTTGAACGCTTTTGAAGACCCACCTATTCTACTTGGCCTTCACCTCGGGATAAAAATAGTCAACCCGGACACTTTTTAGTTTCACTTCTATTTTTTTATTGATTTTATGTTTTATACCTTTTATGTTGCTGTGCCTTTAAATCTGCAAAGCACTTGCAACCTTGGTTGTTTTTAAATGTGCTCTAGAGATAAAGTTGACTTGACCTGACTTGACTTGAAAAAGCCCTTTTAAGTTGTGAGGAGGAGCCAAATGTCCTCAAAAGGTGAAAGTCCTCAAAAGATAGGTCGGAATCAAATATTGTCCACACACACACACACACACACACACAGGCTACACGGTTTTTAGTGGTTAGCACTCTTGCCTTGCAGCAAGAAGACCCGGGTTCAAGCCCCAGTTGGAACAAGGGCCTTTCTGCATGGAGTTTGCATGTTCTCCCCATGTGTGCGTGGGTTCTCTCCGGGTTCTCCGGCTTCTTTCCAAAAACATGCAATGTGGGGATTAGGTGAATTGGACACTCTAATTTGACCATAGGAGTGAGAGTGATTGGTTGTTTGTCTCTATGTATGATGACTGACACACACACACACACACACACACAAACACAGAGAATGAGGCACGATTATCCGGTGCATGATTTTCACCTGGTCTAACCAACACCTGCCATTTCATGGGTGCATGTGCTGAATCTTTTCATCTGACTCCTGAGCAAGGACGCCGCCTGCTGTGACACACAAACTGTGATGCACACAGATGTGCACCAAAACACAAACACACATTCATGCTTGAATTCTCTAACAAGCGATTGCCTCAAGTCATTAATTATTTGTGCGTCTCTCTCAAAATATATTTTCCTGTATGACACAGACATATGCCAACACCTCTGTCACTCCGTCTTAGAATGCACACACAGAAAAAGCAGCCATATACTGCAAATATAAAAATGTCTGTATGAATGTGACGTACTGTACATGACATATTTCAAAACCTTAGTCCTGCCACCTTACACACACTCTAGCCTTCAGACAGCAAAGGAGACGGTGATGCAAACACAGTTGCGTGTTAATAAGAGCTTGGCAGTATGTAATATTAGATAGTACATCCACACATCATTATTTATTCATTTATCTGCTAAATGTCCCTTTCTTATCGCTACCAGCAAGCCATCTGCTGTTTGGAAACAAGATGTTGAATGAAAGCGTCACAATAGCACAGAACACAATCACATAAAATGGCTCACAAGGGTGGAGTTTTGCAGACAAATAAGTGTAGTAAACAATTAATAACTCTTCTTCTCTATTAAATACCGACACGAGATTGCATGAGAATCTGCTCCGTCTTATCAGCGCTGACTGTGTGTGTGCTTGTACTTTGTCAAGAAGAGAATGAGACTCTGGTTGGTCCTGAATTCATGATTATGTTTTTGCAATTATAGAGACACTTGAGAAACAAAGCTTTTACATTAGCATCACAATGCACATCAGTTAAGCGCAAATCCCTGGAAATCATGTTTCTCTCTATTGTGCATGCTCTGGTGAGACGGTGTGGTGGCCTGACACATGGACGTTATAACTAGCAGAGAGATGAACAGTCAAGCACAGTGATGTCCTTTCTAACTGTCTGCTCCGACAGTTAGTTTCTGATATGAAACAATCCACCAAAAGTCAGTGATGTTAAAAGTAGTTTCTTTCCTTTATGACCTTTAGGTACAATAAGAGTTTATATCTAAACTTCTGTCTGTTATAAGTCATAGACATTTTCCCTATAGTGCCCTACCTGAGATGCCCAAATTAAACCTAGAATGTATTGTTTGCAGTTGTCCTCCAGAGCTACGCAAACTAGCACATACTGATCTGATGCTTAACATATTAAGGTTAAAGTTACTAATTCAACAGGATTGAGGGACCTTTGCTGTTGTGGCTGCAAGAATCAAAACAGAAACCTCAAAGAAACCTCACCAATTTCTCCTTCAGTCTGAAACTCTTAGCTGACACTTATTGACATAAACAGCTTTGTGGTATACTTGTATCAACTTTTATTGATGATTTAATTAGGACTCGAGGCCCGTACTGAAATGACTAATATTCTTATTATTCTGAACCAAAATGATTTCACTTTTCATGGTCTAATCATTCTTGAAAATTGAATTGGAAATGTAATCAAACCTGGTGAAAATTGGTTCTGCACACAGGTGATGTCATAGCAACCCCATACACATTTTCAACAAAGTAGCCCCAGTGGCACATTTTTCAGTTAGATTTACACATTTAACAAAAAAAAATTCAATTAACATTTTATAACTGCAGACTATAAAATGTAGACCCCTACAGTTTAAGCAAAAAAAAAGAATCTGACATTGTAATCAGATACAGAGAGATACTGAGAGGAGGGCAGATATTCAGATAGGCTGACATAACAGACAAGGCCTCAATTAAATGTAGTTACCGTGCTGCTGATCTAACACGCCTGCTGGCTCATAGTTATTTTTCTCCAATTATTGGTCTATATGGGTAGGGCATTGTATCCCAGAGGGCAGTTTGATAGAATGAGAACGAATGGCACCCTTGAATGTTAGCAGAAGTTCCCCCCCCTTGTTAACAGTAGATTTGGTGCAAACCAAACCATTACCAAAATCATCATTAATCATCTTTCTGCTCATTAAATTTGTGCAAACTGCGTGCTGCCATTGCCTTTTCTTCTCCTCTCATCCTTCCTGTAGTAAAAACACAGCTCAGGGAAACTGCCCCTCTGATGAGTACGAGGTTTTTATCTGTATAATTAGACTTTTGTGTCAACTTTTTCCCACCTTGTCAGCTCTTTCACTCGACTAGAGCTATGGCTGAGGAGATGAGGCGAAAAATTCTTTAGGCCTATTTCAGCCTCATAATGGGCTGCTGATTTTCCTGCAGCCACGAAAGAGCTGTGTGGATGCATGCTATTTGGAGACCACAGCTGTTTGTTGAAGATATGATTATATAGAAGGACACAGATACATGGGAGATTTTCATCTCAACTTTCGGAGCACGGCAACCGAATAGTCTGTTCAGTGTGATCCATCCTCGATCACTCAAACAGTGACATATTTGGAGAGGTAAAGGAAGTCACTGTGAGTGAGTTTAGAGTGAGACAATCCAATGCAAGCATTGTCTCAGCAGAGACATATTCACAGAGTCAAAGTCCCCTCTGTTGTTGAAAAGGCTGAATTCTGAAATAAGTGATGTGTGACGAAATCTGCAGTTTCACGCAGCTCCTCCCGCCTCTGATTTCTGCCGCTTGGCCTGCCAGATAAGATTCTAAACTTCAAACATGCAGACGGCGCTCGCACCGTTTAAAGCGGAGATAGAAGATGAGGCTCGCAAATGTTTCTCTATGGCATGTAGTCCTGCTGCGGCGATGGTGATAATGCTACACTATCACACCAACACGCTGACAACAACAACACACCAACATAACCATTAACAGAACATTCAGAGGCACATGTGCACATAAACATACATATGAGTTTAGTTTATCTCATCAGCCCTAAAGCAACAATATCCATTAAACATCTGCAAAAATAGCTTCTCACTCCCATTCAATCTCCCTTTGATTCTTCTTAATCCTATCACATGTGTTTCATAATGAGCATCCCAAGTGTGTCTCTCTGGAAAGCCAGTCATTAAATATTTATAGAATATTTCTGGGGATACTTGTGGGAAACTGTGGTTTTAAGAAGTATCTCTGTTGCACTTAGGCAGAACTTTTGCTTTCCTGTGTTGCATCTCGTCTTCTGTCTTTCTTTCATTCGGCATCTCAGTCTTTCTGCTATTCTTCCCATTTTTGTCTTTGGGTCTCACTGTAAATACAGTGTAATTCTCTGTGCCTTTCCTCTCTTTATATCTGCGCGGTTTTCAACAATGTCTAAAACATGAACTGAGTCAGAACCCCATCTGAACCTCATTCCTAATGCATTTCAATAGTAGTCATCATAGGAATCCCACAGAACTCATCCATGCTTCAGGCTTTTCTTTGTCTGTTGAAGCAGCATGGAGCTACGTACAATATGCATGCTGAAACTCAAAGCTGTCTTTAATAACCATGGCTCATATCATCCTGTGAGTCATCTGACAACTGAAAACAGCTGGAATCTCCCAAATAATTCCATGCGGGTATTGAGCCTGCAGCACCACAGCCATTCACTCTTGCTTTGCTTGCCTGCAGTACAGTCAGCAAGAGTTGCAAATGAGAATTTTGCATTTTCATCCACTAAGCTGGAAGAATAAATGTTTAATGTTCACTATTGCATGTGCAATCTTCAGTAATGAATTGTGGGCTGACACAACTCCACGTTGGCTCCACCTGGGCTAAACTTCCCACACAAGCTGCAAACTGCAGCTTCACCCTGACATTTATAAAATGGTGTTTCAGCATGTGTTTGGTGTAAACATGTCCCAGAGCGTATAACAGTTAAATGTCACAAGATGTTTTCAGATAAGCACAAAATACTTGCATGATTTCAAATGCTCTCTGGACTTTGCAACCCTTTAAGAATTCAGGTCATGAAAAGCCTATTAGAGGTCTGTCTGTGTTTGTCATGCTACATTTGGAATCAGATTTTGAACTGCACACTGGATGAATTCATCCCCTCAGGCGATGCTTCATTCTGGGCACCGCATTGGCCTCAACGAATTGCACCAGTCAAATATATTTGTTTAGTTTAGTTTACGGCTATATTTAGGGTTGGCATTTGTTGGCGTCAGATGAAGTTTTAATCATTGCAAACAGCTTTAGTTGTTGTCAATTAACAACTGATTTTTAAACTTAATGTTTCACAAACTGGCAAAGCATACAAACCTAGATATTTTCCCCAGGGATAGTTTAAAGGCTAAATCACAGCTAAAGGGAGAGGGATTATTGGACTTGCATATATGAGGTGGACAGAAACACAGTTTCAAATGAGTGTTTATGTGGCTGCATGCCAGCTCAATGTGTAAATATAAACCACTGTTTCCTAATAACATTATATACAGTAAATATAGCCTTGAGCTTGTTCCAGCACTGCTTAGTGGCCAAAAATCAATTAATGCAGGTTAAAAAAAAAATCATGATATATCTTTCATTATCTGCTGTCTGTGAGTCAAATTTGAGGAAACAATACACTCAGTGGATGCTTTGCACAGGACGTCCACGTCTTTGGACATCACTGACATCATGAATGACCCTTTAAACTCATTTTAAATAACGATTTTCAAATTATATTTATTTATTATTTTAATATTTATTAGAATAATCCAAACTCCAATAACTTCTCACTCCCCGAGGTACTATTCTGCAGAAGGAAGAAGTGATGTCTTGCGAAACATTCGTTAACTGCAGCACACATTGAGCTAATGACAGAACCCAATGACTTTCATCATTAATTCAATAATAAATCTACACACACACTGCTTTCTGTTCTACTACACCTTTATTTTCCTGGAGAAACTGAGTGGGCACCACAGCAGCTGCCACAAGACAAGCGTGTTAAAAGAAAGATTTCAAACAAAACAAACATTGTCAATAAATACCAATTATTTAAATATCATACAGAAAACTGTGCAACGTGTAAATGTTCTGTGCAAACCTGCAGTGCAAATCAATATTAAAGTATTTAATGCTATTAAAAATGCAATAAAACCCGTCAGTCATCAGTAATGAAGTGCCCTTCTTGCCCATCATCAAGGACCAAGTTTTCTGGTTTGTCAGTTGAAGCTAATCAGGACCTAAGAATACAGTGAAGGGAATAACGGCTTGCAAAAATAACTAATTTTGAATGGAAGTCTGTGGGAAAATGAGCCTATAGTTCTCATCTTATTTATAACATCTGTAAACATTTTCTTTGTCTCAGTCACTACAGGCACGGCACGGGGTGGACACCAGTGTGACGGACAGCTAGTATCATCCAAGAAGAGCTCGGTGAGACTTGGGATATCAGATTCTTATTTCACTTTAAACGGACACTGAAGTTGCTCTTCTACTGTTGCATTTCTGACAGATGAGTGTTGTGTTTACTGTGCCCAGTGGTTTATATCTTTATTTAAAACCCACCACTGTTGTCTCTGCCATTAAGCTAACCACAGACATCACCAGCTCAACTGTCAACAGTGTCAGTTAAATGTAGTTGGCGAATTGAATGGTTGTTCATTTAGAGACTGATTGGAGGAGAGAGGTGGGGGCACTCGTGGAGAGAGAGAGAGGGAGAGAGAAATGAAGAGAATAAGGGACAGAATAAGACCGGCATTAGATGAGGGAGGTGATGTAAGAGTAGGGACACATTGAGTTTGAGGCAGCAAGAAAGAAAAAGAGAGAAGAGACAAGAAGAGAAGAAAAGAGCGATGTCCAGAAGGCAGAGTCGTCTGAGTGGATCTGCTATCAGGTCAGTTCTAACAACACCACAAGTGAATGGATGCCTTAAAGGTTAGACATAAAATGACTTCTCATTTAGCTCCGATATCACCCCAGGTAGACATTAATGCTTTAGTTATGGAGTTGACTGTGAAGGCTCCTGAGGTAACGTGTTGCACATCTGCCATAAATATCACTGGCTATGTACACGCACAATTCCTTTCCAGTGCAGCTGCGTTTATAGAAAAGAGAATAATAGTCTGTAAAGTTGATGTGATCTTATGCGTCATTTCCACAGCCAGGTAGTTGCCCTGCCACCCTGACTGCTGAATCCAACTCCCCAGGTACTGCAAAACACAGCTGAGACTCTGTTCAGCTCTCATTGCCCTGACCCACTTCAGTGCACACACACACACACACACACATACACTAAAACCTTCCGAGCATTCATAAAAAGTAAGGCAGCCACACACTTACATATGTATCGAGTGTGTCTGTGTCACAACTTTGCAGATGTTTTAGCCCTGAGAACATGAGCACTACATTTGCGCAGTTCTCTTCCTCCTTCCTGGTTGGAACAGTGGGTTTTTGAAATGATAATGAATCTGTGGGCCAGGCTCTCCCACATGGCACCGTGTCTGGTATGGAAACAGAAGAAATAGAAAAGAAGTAGAATAAGGCCATCCCAGAAAGCAGAAGTGTAACGTTTTTTTTCCTGTTAGATGTAAAAGTCCAATTCTGACTGAATTGGATATCAGCCTTATGGCAGTCTGCGTTTCTAAGAAGTGATAAATGGTTAAAGGAGAGGGAGGGAGAGAGAGAGAGAAAGAGAGACTGAAGTTAATGTAGAACACAGATATCAACCCATGAGCAGCTTATTTACAGTTCAAAGTCCTGTGCTGTTAATCAATTCATAGATAGGACCAGCAATAAAATATTTGTAAATCACTGGGTGTTGAAATGACTCACTGTGAGAATCATAAAAACACATGACACAATAAATGTCGGCACACTCCTGCACACGTGATTTCAGGTACGCAAGAGTGGAAACATTAATGATGTCACATAAACACACACACAAACTTGTTTTTATCTCTTAGTGAGGACACCTCTGAGACAATATGAATTCCCCAGCCCCTTGGGTTAGGGTTAGGGTTACATCACAACTAAGTGCCTGGCCCTTAACTAAACCCAATTCTACCCCAACACAAAAAAACACGTCTTAATCCCAGTGGGGCCCAGAGAAGATGTCCCCACAAGGTCAATATGTCCTCATGAAGACAGGGTTGTATTTTGTGTGGACCTCACAAAGATATAAATACAAATATTAACACAATGAATTCCCTTGCCACTTACCCTAAACTTAACCATCACTAACTGCCTTACCCAAATCCAAAAACCAGGTCTTAACTCATAAACATGTGATAGAATATGAGGGTATGTGGACACTTTTCCAAAGTCTCCATAAAGATAAACATACAAGTACACACGCATAGAGGGTGAGGCAGTGCACAGGTCAGATACAACAGCAGTATAACTACACAGAGGATGACCTTCTTCAATCAGTGTGTGAACAAGACAGTGGATGGAGTTATGTCAACGGAGATGAAGACAGAAAGCATGTCACTGCAGCCTCTGGCCACGTCAGGTGGCCCAAAACCGCAGCTGCTGTGCATCTTTGGGACAGGAGACTTGGGAAGATCTCTGGGCCTGTGTCTGCTCCAGGCTGGCTACAGTGTGGTGTACGGCAGCCGCAGACCTCACAGCTGTGGCCCTTTGCCTCAGGGAGCTCAGGTAGAAACAAATAACATGACACTTGATTTGGGAGTGTGTTATGGGGGCAGAAGCATGCAAAGAAGATGTGTGTGTATGGAGGTGAAACATGCTCATGTCTCCTCACTGTGTGTTTTGCTCAGGTGATGAGCCACGTGGCAGCAGCTCAGTCAACCAGCGTGATCTTTGTTTGTGTTCACAGAGAACACTATCAATTCCTTGAGACAATGGCACCTCATCTAGAAGGAAAGGTGAAACAAACGATAAGTGTAAAATACTGTACTCAAGTGCTATGATGTCGACAAATAATGTTGGCTGTTGAATCTGCAAAGCAACATTATTTCGAGGTTTTGTTTTCCACATTGTAAGATATTACATTCATAGCCAGTATGCATACCCTTTAAAGTTTGGATTAATGATCGATCTTAGTTTGAAATGGTTTGTTGCACTGATATTGTAATTCTGATATCTGGTATAGCCTGAAAGAAGTTAACCCTCAGGTGTTATAAAAACTTTACAGAGTAATGTTGTTTTCTGTATAAATCTCTGAAACAACTTCAGTCCTGATCAAAACTTCAAAACATTCAATCATTTTGATGAGTTTGTTTGATTACTTGATGTGACCCCTCCACAAAAAACAACTTATTGGCCATATAACTACATTTGTGTGTTTTTTTCCATAAAACTATTAGTATCATGTAATCAAACTAGCATGTAAAGGGTTAAAATCCTGATAATTATTCAGTAATTTTGAATTTTGTTTGAAAGTGTTGATCCGAACTGAAGGCATTTCTCCTTTATGACTTATGAGGTTAGTACATTTTGAATCTGATGCTACACAAAAACTGATATTTTGGCTTTTTAAATTAAAAAAACAACAGATCAAGTAATCAAACTGTTACTATTTAAAATGATTGATTGCTTGATAGTTTTGAGCTGGGCTGAAGTTGTTTAAGACATTTATGCGTTTTTTGAATCTGATTGTAATCTCTCTAATTTTATAGCAGTTAAGTTTTTATAAGTGGACATTGTTTGTCCTCTAATGACTTATGGGTATGGTAAATTGTTTTTACAGTATTCTACTGATCTATTACAAAAATGAAGTGTGCACTAACACAGCAACGCTGGCCAGATGAAGAGGAAACATTTGCCAAAATGGACAAACATATCCATAATGAAGCCTGAGGGTTAACACATTATAATAAAACTATAAATATAAATAAGCATTCTCTCTCTCTCTTCATCATCTGAGATAATAATAAGACAATTAAAAAAAGAAAATGGAATGTATTTCACAGCTTTTTTCCCCCTTTGTTTCATCTTTGAGTACAGGTGCTGGTGGACCTTAGTAACAACCTGAAAAAAGACATGTACCCAGAAGCCAATGCCACTTACCTGCAGAGGTAAAGAAAATAACAAGATGAAGGATGTACCGTTCATAGAGATATTTGTGTATGTAATGTAAAGTAATGTTCACTGTGTCTGTGCAATAGACTCCTAGAGGAAAACTCTGTGGTTAAAGCTTTAGGTACCTTTTTCTTTCTTTTTTAAATGAATACTAGATCTTTTATCTGTAATAATAACTATTTTTTTTGGGAAAGGTGCCTCCAAACACCACTTAGAGCATGAAACATCAAAACCCTTCACTGTATCTAAAGGAAATGAGGAAATTTGCAGGGCAGCAGCTCCCCTGGCAGAACAACTCTCAGTGTATCTGTTTAGATGGAACATTGATTTTCACCATTTTGAGACTTTTGCTTCCCCATCTGTTTACTCCTAGTTACAGACATTATCAACTAAAGTCCTTGCTGTGTTTTCTCCAGGCTTGTGCCCAAAGCTGCTGTGGTGAAAGGCCTTAACACACTGTCTGCCTGGGTCCTGCAGAATGGAGTCCTGGCAGGAAAACAGGTGAGAGGACCAAGAAAGTGAGGAATCTGTTCAAAGGTGGCAGTTGAAACCTGATAAATTAGAGGCAGGAATTGTGTGATCAAACATAGATCAGTAACAGACGGGAGATATTTTCATGATGAGCCTGACAACAGCAATTTCTTTAATCTTTTCTTTAAAAGTGATGGGAGAACCCAACTCTCTGATTTGTTTCTAACAGGATTGCTTCGTCACACATCAGGCACAATTCACAATTCAAGTGATTGATTCCATTTGTGTTGCCGCAGATTATTGATTTAGTCATATTTCCATAACAATGTAAGAGAAAATGAGGAGCACGTATAAACACACAAACAAACAGAACACACTTTGTGATGTTGCAAAGTCAAGAGACCAATGTTTATTGTAGCTTCCGTTTCACAGCTACAAAGAGAAACGCAAACATGCTGGAACCTCTGGAGACTAAACCTGAATCTGCCTTGAATCCTCTTCAACACAAACAACCCTCCCATACACACACACATGCACGCACACACACACACACACACACACACACACACACACACACACACACACACACACACTACCGCAGTGCTCTATTTTCCCAGAAAAAAAAGGGGAGCTGTGAGAAAGCAGGAGCGGTGTACGGTGTAGGTGCAGTACATATCCACATGCACATGCTTGTAAGTGTGTGCTATTCCCCAGCCAGCAATTTGATCAGATCCGCAGCAGGGTTGTGACTCTGTCACATTTACATTCAGATGGAGATTTAGTCTGTCGGCCGTCCCCTGCTGTTACTGGTGCAGTAATGTAGGGAGACATGGCTGGATGCCCGGTCCACTTATACACACACCTGGGAGAAAACTGCTCAATCCTACTGACTCGCCTGTATGCCTGTCAGACTGCTCTCTCTCTTTCCAAAGCTCTCCAGCCATCTCTCTTACTTTATACGAGAGCACTTTTTTCCCTTCCCTTAATAAACAATTTAATCGTCTTATCACAGAGCTGTGACTGTGGTAATAAGCTTCAGCATGGTGAGATCTAGAAATGGGATTACAAATTGAGCCGTATATATGTACTGTATACAGTGCACGCAGCACTACATGCTTCACTTACTGACTTTATAAATTATAAATTCAGTAAAAAAAACACTTAATCAGAACTGGTGGAGATAAACAAAACAAGGTAAATTTTATAGGCAGTCATGCACTGGATATTCCAAACATGGCTGGTATCTAAAGATCAGAGTGATTACTTAAAACTAAAAATCAAAAGCTCAGTAGATTGCAGCCAACAGGGGAAACAAATATTCCTTTTTGAAGAGATGCACATGTGGGTTTTCTCCGGATTCTCCGCTTTCCTCCCACAGTGTAAACACATGCAGATTTGTCAATTAGGCAAATTTGGACACTCTAAATTGACTGTAGGTGTGAGTGTGAGAGTGGATAGTTGTTTGTCTCTATGTGGTCCTGTGATGGACTGGTGACCTGTCCAGGGTGTCCCCCACCTGTCCCGCCACCCTCATTTCATATGATTTGATTTCAAAGTTTATCTGAACGTATAAAAGAAACAGACAAACGTAACAAATAAAGGCATGTGTTGTTGTTTTTTTAATTACCCCAGTCACATAATTAGCTAAAAGGATATTTTGATATCACTGGATAGAAGTGAACAATGATCTATGTGATGTGTGCTTAGGGCCTTGTTACTAATGAATAACAAAGCCAACAATGAGCTAATCTCACTAACAAGTATTGTCTGATTTATCTTCTCCATAAAAACACACTGTTGCTGGGTGTCTTGTTCCTTCAGTGTAAGTAATTCCACACACATCATCCTGCTTTTATAAATACTAAATAAGTGGCCTCCACAAATGCACTGTTTAATCCTGTTTGAGTATTGCTTAAACCACGCTGCCAAGCTTCTTAATGTCTTTACTTAGCTTGAAAGTATACATTTGCTTTTAAAGATCTTCACTTGGAAACTGTGGGCTTCGAGCGGGACAGAGCTTTTTTTTTCTTATGTTGTTCTTATGATGTGTTTCACCTATGTTCATTTATTACTGCCTGCCTTTTTATGCTCTATCAAAATTCCCAGGTCACTTTGTCAGTTTGTCTATGCTGTTCCTCGTTCCTGCTCATGTCCCTCAGTTATTTAGGATTTTCAGTTTCTTTGTTTTTACCTTAAGGTCTTCATGATATCTAAATCAAAATTTGCAGTACCTCTCTCTTTTCTTGTTCTATTTACTATTTCAATTGGATTGCAGAGGTTGCTATGCCCTCAGTTATGCTTTTTTTTTTTTGATGACTCATTTTTTATTTGGGGGGAGTGTAAGTTGCATCCAATCAAGTACTGTATGTCCTTTTGATGCCCTGCCCCAACCCGACGTACCATTCATGTGCATCACCTCCATTATGAGATGAGCTTGTGTTTCCCTGGTGTCTCCCTCCTCACTCGCTCCCCCGCATCATCATATATGGCCTCACCCCAGAAATGACTTGACATACACATGCAGCAGCTACTAGCGCTCCATGAGCCATGTCATGGGGACTTTAGACTTAGACTTGTTTTTGTCTCTTCAGACTTTTATTTGGGTCTTACTTTTGTTGCTATGCACATGACAAGTACACGAGAATGAGAAAGTAGAGAGAAATGACAGACATGGTTTTTCCTCTGTCCTTGGTAATTAATGAGAATTCCTCCATGCTCCAGGTGTACCTGTGTGGGAACACTGCAGAAGCAAAGCAGGCCGTAGCAGATGTGGCCACTAAACTGGGTCTCACTGTTCTGGATAGAGGGTCTTTGTCTGCAGCCAGGGAACTTGAGGACTTCCCCCTGCAGCTGTTCCCGCAGTGGAGACTGCCTCTACGTGTGGCCGTCTGCCTCACTGCCTTCTTCTTCTTCTACCTGCTCATTAGAGATGTCATTTATGCATATGTTGAACAGGGCAAAGATGTGTCTTTCAGGATAATGGTGGCTCTTGCCAATAAGGTAAACTTTCTCTCTCTCTCTGTCTGTCTCTCTCTCTCTCTCACACACACACACTCACTCACTTTTTATGCCCTGATTCCTGTTCCCTTTAAAGGATCTGTTGTTGCTTTATCCATCATTTTTTAGGTGTTTCCCATTGTGTCACTCATCATGCTGTCCCTGTGTTATCTGCCTGGTGTCATAGCTGCCTTCCTTCAGCTCTATAGAGGAACCAAATACAAGTCAGACGTCAAACCACACAATATTAATTATACTTTTTTTCCCTCTTTGGGTGTAACGTATCTTTTTGCATGTTCTAGGCGTTTCCCTGATTGGCTGGATCGCTGGATGTTGTGCAGGAAGCAGATGGGTCTGGTTGCACTGGGCTTTGCTTTTCTCCATGCCATCTACACATTCATCATTCCCATTCGCTATGCTGTCAGACACAAACTCATCTCACGCGTGGTGGATGAGGTACAGCAGGCTGGTTTCTGGCTTCTGCAGTAATTCGGCAGTCCTGTGCGAAGAAGAACGTGACATACATCCATCACTGAGTGGAGAATTCACCCTTCTCTGTGTCTCTGTCTCTCTTCTAGATGAAGAACAATAAAACCACTCCATTTTACTTTGATAATACAGAGGCATGGGGCACGGACTCTTTCTTTGTGCTTGGAATCCTGGGTTTCTTTCTCTATGTCCTGCTAGGACTGACATCTCTGCCCTCTGTGGGAGGCACCCTCAGCTGGAGAGAGTTCAACTTCATTCAGGTTAGTGCTTAATGTGCACGTGTGTGTGTGTGTAGTGTGTGCATGTGTGTGTTCACCTTTAGGCCCTCAGATGTTAGTAGTCATGTGCGCATTATCAAACTTTGATCACCTTTCGCTGTGATAATCTGGACTTTCCAGGTTTTCCTCAGAGTTGCAAAACGGTTGTAGAAGCAGCGTGTCCCCAGCACTCATTTCCCTGGAGCCTAGTTAACCAAATGCAGAGTGAAAGCCTGCCAGAAATTAGCCCTGGATTTTAAATGTTAAGATATTCATTAAATAGAATTATGATACCAGGTATAATCCCTAGTGAGAAAATTGTTAATTCAGGTCACAGGTCCATTTGTGTAAAGGTCAAATATATGGTAGGCCTCAGAAATGGAATAAAATTCAGAGACAGAGTTCGGGGTCAAGATAATCCACGTGACCTGTTATGAAAGATACAAAACATAACATTTTCTATGTTGTAAGAGCATAAGATCATGGTTTTCATTATAAGAATGTATATGTTTGATTATACATACTCATAGCTGTAAGGATTTCCTATTTTATATATATAACAAATTCAATCACAGGTTATTACTGCACAACATTAATATATATGTTTCCTTATTGTGCTATTCGCGCTCATTAGCTTAATTAGCATAATTAGCTGTGAATGAATGAGAGCATCAGCAATCAAATGCTAAAAGTGTAAATTAAAACACATTATCCAAGTAATTAAAAAATAACCAAGACTCAAAGGCCACTGGTGCTACTGAAGCAATTATTCTGGAATGGCTGTGAAACCGTTTACATTGTTAGCTTATTTTAATGCTCGAGGACTCCACATGTACAGACGATGTTCTGACATTCTTCTTAACATTTTACAGAGAAATACCAAGAGAAAAGTTACACAGAATTAGCCTTTTTATTTTGCAAAAACGCTAATCCATGAGCCCAAAACTTTATAATGAAAAGCCAGATTTTAGGCATGCTGTATCTATTTATGAACATGTATGAGTCCAATTAATGTTCTGGACTAAAACTTCTTTCAGTTCAACTTAAGCTACTTATTCACTATAGAGACAATAGTGTAATTAACCCGAGGGAGAAAAAGCTTATGTTGGTAATGTGAAAATTCAACAAAGAAAAAACAGATTGTAAAACATGTTTTTTGTTTCCCTCAGTCTAAGCTGGGCCATCTGACCCTTTTCATATGCACTGCCCATGGCTACATATACGGCTGGAACAAATTTCTTCGTCTCTCTACCTACAAATGGTACACACCTCCGGGCTACATGCTCTGTCTGATCGTGCCGTCTGTGGTTTTGGTGCTCAAGGTGTTGCTCCTCCTTCCCTGCGTGGACCGCACCCTCACCCGTATTCGACAAGGCTGGGAGAGGACTCAGAGCAAGGCCACCAACCTGTGAGCTGAGGTCGTCAGGGTTGTAGTCTGATTACAGAGGATTTCTGTTATTCGTTAGTTCGGGGGGGAAATTCTTAATAATGTATATACATGTACCTTAAGAATACAGACGATGTGGATAATATTCTCATTTTGCAATATGAATGATTAAATCAATCTTAAATGTTGACTGTTTGGAACAAACAAAGATGAACATACTCATACTATGACAATCAGTTCCAAATATTTAATTTCGCTTATGCCAGATTGTCCAATAGCCAAATACAAAAAATGTGGAAAAAAAGTGAAAGATACATGATTGCAGCCAAATGGACACATCTCTGTGGATGCTATTGTTGTCAATGTCGGTTTCAACTGAATTTTGGAAAACAAAGCAGATTTCACGTGTGTGATTTATCCTTTTCGCAGAATGTGGCGAAAAATAGATTGCTATTCTCCTGCTGAAATCCATTGTTTTGATAAACATAGACAATAGTCTCCATTTCCCCTGCTCCTCCTCCTCCTTCAGAGGGTGTGATTGTGTCCCAGAGATTGCTCTCTTTTCAGGATGTTATTGATCTCCTCATGTTCTGCCCCAAAGTGCCTCTTCTGAAGGGCACATAAACAGTAAACATCTATCTATATATATGTATATATATATAGAGAGAGAGAGATTTTTTCTTCGTCTCCTTTGTAACGAGAAAACATGGGAATTATCAGAAAGAACATCAGTCATCACAACCTTAGGAAAGTTCAGACCCGTAGAGATGACTCGGAGAGATAAGTCCTTTGTTGTGTGTGGGTGCTCTGTCACATGCAAAGTTAGCCCAAGGGGCAACTGGAAAGCATCGAGATTCGCAAATTGGCGAGTTGCAACCAGAAGTTCAGAAGCATCACCTGAAATCAGGCTCCTATTAGACTGTCAGTCACAATGGTGTCCACTCATATGTGCTGTACTTTATCGTCTGGGGCTGAAACTAGACTTGACACCATAGACTCCTCAGGAAAATGTCTACTGAAGTTGTATATCAAGCGAGAAGTAGACTCATTTTCCCATAGACTTCCAGTTTTTGCAATCAACCGAGTCGCCCCTGGTGGCTGTTCAATGTATTTTTGCTTTCTGAGCGTGTCTATTTTTTATAATGCAGTCTCTGGTTCGTCCATCGTTATCCAGAACACAGTTCTCTTGCGTTTTTCCATTTAGAAACACCACTCGCACTGAATACAGATTCATGGACCGCTGTTCAGCTCTGTCAGAAAATGCTTGCCCCCCCTGCATCTCGTATCTGCACCACATCAGCTGGTGACACAGACAATTGGGTGTGCTTTACTTTTATCAGGCTGAAGATAGAGGATGATTCTAGGGGGAAAAAAAAGTCCGTTTTTTTTTTTTTACTAAAAGCAGAACATTCTAATACGTACTGTTATCTCGCGTCTAACATCATTATCTGCACACACAATCTGTAATCCCTTACATCCTTTCTCATTGTTTTACTCTCCCATCACCAAGAAGCTGCTGTTAATTTTAGCCTGTTTCCTGCTGTGTGTGTGTGTGTGTGTGTGTGTGCGCGTGCATGCGTGCAGCGACATAAATGAGGCAGAGAATTCCAATATTGCCACGGGTAAAAATTGGGATGTAGCAACATACAGAGAAGCTGTGAAACAAGCAAACGTACAGTCATTATTTCCACTCACGTTTAATTTCACTCACCTAGACAACCTTGAAACCCGTAACGAGATTATGTGTGTCCAGCCATGAAGGGTTGACTCAATAAGAGAATAAATAAACAGCTGAAATTGCGGGTAAGGGCACAGATCACGGACAGGATTTAATGAAGAATTAATCAATGAATCATGTGTGAAATATACACTTGGTTGGTGAATGAAAGGTATATAATGATGCTGAAAGTTGTGCGAATGTTCGTATCAAATCGTGCAGTGTACAGGTCATTTTTCTTTATATCAAAATGATAGTAATAGTTCTGAATCACTTGACATTTCTCATCAGCAAAGTTGTAGGGAAGCCTGTTTTGCTTTTGTAAAGTAAATAAAAATCATAATGAACAAATGATGTTATTTTCCTTTTGTTTAACAGTAAAGATTTTCTATTCTGTTACACAGTTTGAAGGAACCCATTTTAACTAAACAACATAGTATGCTAATTTCTTCTGTCGAGAGCAACTGGTATCATGTCTAAACAGAAACATGTTTTTATTTTAATGTCTTAAATGTCTTCACTCAAGATGAGACTTAACAAAAAGTTTTCCCCAAATAGATTTGGTCTACTGATAAATCCATCCATTATCTACCACCCCCTGCGACCCTCCACCAATAACACTCTGGTTACATGAAATAAGTTCTTCCATACAGATCAGAAAGTCCAACTCTTTATGGCCTCCGGTTTAAATTTAAAATGTATTGGTGTACTTGTACCTTGGCCTTGTATAGTAAGGGGCCAAAGGGCATCCCAGGCACATTGTCTGTTGAATTAGACTTTGACAATAAGCTCAAAATCCCAATCTCGCAGTGTGCTGAGGTAAAGGTTGCCCTTTATTGCATCAGGAAGCGGCTCGAGTGTCATATGGGCCTTTTTCGGAGTTCTCACAGAGCACATAATACTTAATTGATTCTGCAGGAATGTCATAAGAGAGGCATTTAGGGTGAGCAGTGTTACATGTGCAGCTCTTATCATGCAGGTTAAAATATTGTGGAAGTCCTAGGAAACTCTTAAAATGAGTAAATCAAAAGAACTCACCAGTCCCCAAGTCACAATACAGACCTATAGACTTAGCCATGAACAGACTGATCAGTATAAATGTTTGATGACTGAGTTTTGTGCTTCTTTCATTCATGCACTCTTAAGTTGTTAAAACGAACAAACACTAAGGTTTAGATTACCTCATGTTTATGAAGAAACTTCACAGCACATTGCACTGGGGGAGCAGGACATTGTGCAAGATGTATGATGAAAGTTATTCAAAACTATAATATTCATTTGAAAATTAAAAACAAATTTATATTGATCTGTTTTTTTCTTAAATGAGCTGATGTTTTCTAAGCCGTGATCCCTGGTGGTTTTCGATTCAATTCATTAATTTACTGTAATCATGTATGCAAAAATGTCATTTTTCTTATGACTCTGATAGCGTTTGGTAAAGAATAAATAAACATAATGAATGCTACCAGGTATTATTGTAGAGTTCTCGTCCATGATTGTAAATCTGTGCCCATATTAAAGTATGCGATGCACAGTTTTTGTTCATTTCTGAGTCCTGTGTCCTGTGTAATGTTCTCTCTGCTGAGGGCTCCTGTGGTGGAGGGGACCGCACTCCCCTCTCTCAACTCATGTGATGAGATCCTGCATCGACTTGGGGGAATCCTGCAGTTCAGAGCGAATGTTTTCTGGAGAACGACATCAGATCAGCCTGAGGGATGAACCCCAGAGAAGGATAAGACTGAAACGACTAGACAGTGCACTACATTCAACTCAGCTGGGAAAGATTCTCTGATTTTGACTGAGCTTTCAGACAGGAGGAGATTTTTTGAGCAAGAGAGAGGAAGGAAGGGGGCAGATAGAGAAACAAGAGAGAAGTATTAAATCACACTAAGGTTCATCTTAAGGTTTTAAGTTTTTAAAGGGTTTTAGCGTTCCGATACTCACTGTACGCCTTTTTCTTTTACATAAAGAGATATTTTTTTATTGGTTTGTCTCTGTTATCTTTGTTGACAATAGCAAAAAAACAATAGACGTGCAGCATCTTTGTGTCTGTGTACACGTGTTGTACCAGCAGCAGCAGCAGCAGCTTGAACACCGAGCACAGAAAGCACCACCAGAACAGCAGGTGCTGCAGCCCAGGAAAATACTAGTTTTAGGGCATTGTAAGAGAGAAGAATGAGTCATAAGATATTCTATTGCATTTACACACACAAATAATTGATTAGAACTACAAAGAAAAGCACAGATCTATGTATTCAGGGTTTGAGCACACCAAGTGTGCTTTTCTTTTTCATACAATAGTGAGTAAATGTACAGACACAGCACATAAGGATTAACTGTCACTTAGAGTAAGGCAGTAAATATCAATCTGATGTTTGACATGTATAGAGGAGGGAGAGAGCAACTGTCAATTTGTTGGAGTCTGGTTCTACAAGAAAAGTATGCAGCTCCTGTTTAGCCCAAAGCAAAAACATTTAGTCAGAGACACTTTCTTATCTAGCATCTAACAATATTATCTTCACATACAATCTACATCTGCAACTCCCTCTATTATTATTCTCCTATTACCAAGGAGCTGCTATTCATTTGTGTGTGTGTGTGTGTGTGTGTGATGGAGAAATGAGATTCCAATATTGCCCTGGGAAAGAATTAAGACGTAGCAATATGCAAGAAAAAGCTGTGAAACAAGCAAAACCTATCATCTCACTGAGACAACCTTCAAATCCATAATAAGATTATATGTGTCCAGCCGTGAAGAGTTGACTCAGTATGGACATAAATAAGCAGGGGAAATTGTGGGTAAGGACACAGATCATGGACCATTTTTAATGAAGAGTCTGTCCACGATTCATGTGTGAAATATCCACCTGGATCCTGAGCAGTGCCGAGGAAACTGAGGAAAGGGTTTTCAAATATGTATTAATACGCTTGTAAAACCAACCAAACTGCTTTGCTTTTGTCTCTGGCAACTAAATCTAGTTCTTAAAAGTTAGAGAATTATTATCTACATAAGCCTCAAACATGATTTTTTGATATTAATGAGGTTATTGATTATTGGGTATAAGTTAATTCCAGGCACATAAATGTTTATGTGAAGATCTAATGAAGTTTGAATGTTGATAAAAACTGTTGTAAATCTATTTCTAATATAAATATTTTACTATGGGACAACCCTTATAACTAAATGAATACTGTATACTTTGAAATTGTTAATTGTTTCTCAACTTCTTGTGGTGTTAAATTTGAACATAGTGAGCGTTATCAGTGCTGTGTGATTTGATTGTTGTGGTTTTTTTTTAAGCAAACTTAAATGGACTACATGCAAAATATTAGTGTTTGTGTTAGTAGTGAAATGTGGAGAAACGTAAGCACCGTGTGATTGAATGAAGACATCGTTCATTGAAGTACAATAACAGAATGAGACGTGTTCAGCTCATGAAAATAATAACACTGAGTTCAAGCTGCATTATAGTTTTTTGACAGCAGGGAGCAGAGGAGCTTTGAAACACACAGATCCACAGTCTGGATCTTATTGCTGTGTAAAGAGCTTTTGGCTAACGTGTTACAAAACAATGGCCTACATACAACAGACAACAGAGCAAATGAAACACCATCTAAAAAAAAGTGGTACTATAAATACACGGTATTAAAATATGTTGTGGGCAAGACCAAGACAATGTGTTAAACTGATGATACATTGTTGTTGGACATTAAATATGTAAACAGTTAAAGTAGTTAACCTTTGACCTTAAGCCTTTGAGTAAATATTCTTATGAGGAAATGAATGTGGCTTTGTAGACCTTTGATGTTATTAAAACTTTTATTAGATAAAGGTTACAGTCAAGGGTCCACTATGATAGATAGGTAGATATGTACTGGAAAATATCTAGCAAATTGCTTGTTGGACGTGTCCGTTAGAGGCTGTGTTTTTTGACAATTTTGAAAATCTATCAATCATCATTCACTTCCTGGAACATCATGGGAATATTTCTGTGTGTTGTAAATCCGAGAGAGCCTCAGGCATGTGGATGGAAATGTAACCTGGATGTGCGCCCAAAGACACACGTCACATGATTAGAGTGTGTTTCCAGCCTGCGAGTCTCTCCTGTTATTTCAAAGGAAAACTAAATATGTTTGTGTTTAATGGCACAGAACAATTACTTTCTTATTAAATGCCTAAAAGTTCTACATGTGGGTCAACACGCTTTTGTTCCCATTTCCATTTTACATAAATGCATAGCTAAGTGTATCATATTAACATTTTTGACCTTTTAAAGTATGTATGATTGCAGAGCGGTCTGCAGGGGTCAAACTGTCAGAGGAGGTTGGGGAGAACATGAAATTCCGGGAAACACTTTGCAGGTTAGTTGGAAGGGAGACAACACTGTGACGGCTGCATACATCAGTCGTCAGCTCGGGTTCTGCGCCTGGGTTATACATTTGGTCACACATTGGGCTGTGGGGTCACATAGAGTCATGTGGAGCTTAACCAGTACAGTGTGAACTCATTTAATAATGGTTTGAATGTAAGGGGCATTTGTTTAAGTGGCTTTCTGTAAGATGTTTACATATTAATGATCTTTTTGCCAGTGAATGACGAGATCATTGTGGCTGTCACGAATCCCCACCAGCGAGAGCAAAGCAATGAGGCTGCAGTTAAATTACACGTGTTGCTTATGTTTAGCCCCTTTAATATTTAAAAGAAACACATTTCAGCTTTAAAAGAAAAAACAAGATATTTTGCAGCTCAATGCATGATTCAAAAAATGAATGAATTGTGTAAATCACTGCACAGTCTTTATCTCTACGAAGCAAAAGCTTTATATGTGTAAAATTGTACACAAAACTGTATTTATTTGCTGCTTGTAGAAAACAAGTTTGATTTGTTTGTCATGTTAAATAAAGTGACCTTGCAGAAAAATTGTCACACTCATGAACCTCTATATTAATTATATATAATGTTAAAAACAGTTTAAAACAGTCACAAATTGGACCATGAGATGAAGATTAAAAACGGTGGAGAGCAGTCATGAAAAACAAACTTACAATTTAAGTGATTTTGCAGTTTTGAGATGCTACTATTGTTTGTTTGCATATTTAGCTGGTGTTACTTTCACACATTTTGGTACAAATCGCATATGGTCAAAAAAACATTTTTTTTTAGAGAAATCTAAAAAAATGTAACAATTATTCTTATCTTAATCAGTTTCATTTGACAGTATCTTCGGTTGGGTAAACATTCAATGTCAGGCAGTTGGTTTGATGATGCATAATATTTTTCTGTGTACTGATATAAAATTTACAGATTGGCTAATGAGAATCACTGTTAGTAACACATTACACTGTAATATACTGAATATTACACAGTATTATTATTTATTACCCCAATCATTTCACAGTACATTGTCACATTATGACTTTTTGGTCAAATTTTGGATGACATACTAACCTATGACTTTTTTGTCACATTTCGGACAACATACTAAACAATGACATTTTTGTCACATTTTGGACGACATACTAAAGTATGACTTTTTTTTCAGATTTTGGCTGACATACAAACCTACCACTTTTTGGTCAAATTTTGGACAAAATACTAACCTATGACTTTTTTGTCAAATTTTGGACGACATACTAAACTAAGACTTTTTGTCACTTTTTGACGTACTAAACTGTGACATTTTGTCACATTTTGGACGACGTACTAAACTATGACATTTTTGTCAAATTTGGGACGACATACTAACCTATGACTTTTTTGTTACATTTTGGACGACATTCTAACCTATGAATTTTTGTCACATTTTGGACAACATACTAACCTATGACTTTTTTGTCAAATTTTAGACAACATACTAAAGTATGACTTTTTTGTCAAATTTTGGACGTCATACTAAACTAAGATGTTTTTGTCACATTTTGGATGACAAACTTAACTATGACATTTTTGTCACATTTTTGACAACATACTAAACTATGACATTTTGGGTCAAATTTTGACAACATACTAAAGTATGACTTTTTTTTCAGATTTTGCCTGACATACAAACCTACCACTTTTTGGTCAAATTTTGGACAAAATACTAACCTATGACTTTTTTGTCAAATTTTGGACGACATACTAAACTAAGATGTTTTTGTCACTTTTTGGACGACATACTAAACTATGACATTTTTGTCACATTTTTTGTCACATTTTTGACAACATACTAAACTATGACATTTTGTCAAATTTTGACAACATTGAACATGTAAACTTTTTTGAGCATTTTTTGTCAAATTTGGACGACATACTAACCTATGAAATTTTTTTCTCATTTTGGACGACATACTAAACTATGACATTTTTGTCACATTTTGGACGACATACTTAACTATGACATTTTTGTCACATTTTGGACGACATACTAAACTATGACATTTTGTCACATTTTGGACGACATACTAAACTATGACATTTTGTCACATTTTGGATGACATACTAAACTATGAGGGCCACACGGTTGTGTAGTGGTTAGCACTCTCGCCTTGCAGCGAGAAGACCCGGGTTCGAGCCCCGGTTGGAACAAGGGCCTTTCTGCATGGAGTTTGCATGTTCTCCCCGTGTGTGCGTGGGTTCTCTCCGGGTACTCCGGCTTCCTCCCACAGTCCAAAAACATGCAGTGTGGGGATTAGGTAAATTGGACACTCTAAATTGACCATAGGAGTGAGTGTGAGAGTGAATGGTTGTTTGTCTCTAGTTGTGTGTGGCCCTGCGATGGACTGGCGAACTGTCCAGGGGGTACCCCGCCTATCGCCCGATGTAGCTGAGATTGGCACAGCATCCCCCGCGACCCTCTGGTGGAGGATAAAGCGGTTAGATGATGACTGACTGACTGACTAAACTATGAAATTTTGGGTCAAATTTTGACAACATACTAAAGTATGACTTTTTTTTCAGATTTTGGACGACATACTAACCTACCACTTTTTGGTCAAATTTTGGACAAAATACTGACCTATGACTTTTTTTGTCAAATTTGGGACAACATGCTGAAGTAAGACTTTTTTGTCATATTTTATACGACGTACTAACCTATGACATTTTTGTCACTTTTTGGACGACTTACTAAACTATGACATTTTTGTCACTTTTTGGACGACATACTAAACTATGACGTTTTTGTCACATTTTGGACGACATACTAAAGTATGACTTTTTTTTCAGATTTTGGCTGACATACAAACCTACCACTTTTTGGTCAAATTTTGGACAAAATACTAACCTATGACTTTTTTGTCAAATTTTGGACGACATACTAAACTAAGACTTTTTGTCACTTTTTGGACGACATACTAAACTGTGACATTTTGTCACATTTTGGACGACGTACTAAACTATGACATTTTTGTCAAATTTGGGACGACATACTAACCTATGACTTTTTTGTTACATTTTGGACGACATTCTAACCTATGAATTTTTGTCACATTTTGGACAACATACTAACCTATGACTTTTTTGTCAAATTTTAGACAACATACTAAAGTATGACTTTTTTGTCAAATTTTGGACGTCATACTAAACTAAGATGTTTTTGTCACATTTTGGATGACAAACTTAACTATGACATTTTTGTCACATTTTTGACAACATACTAAACTATGACATTTTGGGTCAAATTTTGACAACATACTAAAGTATGACTTTTTTTTCAGATTTTGCCTGACATACAAACCTACCACTTTTTGGTCAAATTTTGGACAAAATACTAACCTATGACTTTTTTGTCAAATTTTGGACGACATACTAAACTAAGATGTTTTTGTCACTTTTTGGACGACATACTAAACTATGACATTTTTGTCACATTTTGGACGACATACGAAAGTA